>NC_057812.1:606495969-606542243 GCF_018294505.1 Triticum aestivum
AAATGAATTGAACAGCATCGAGTGTGTAGGCGTGTTGATAAGTGACATATGTGTGGGCATTATCATTTGGGAAGACTTAACCTCACTAATTATGGCTCCGTAATTGCCTCTGGTTCCTTTAACAATGTCAGCAACCACTTGCTTCGAATCTAATGAGATGACAAAGTCTTGGACCATAGTAGCTTGGCGTGGGCGAACGCAGCCGAGGAGCGATGTCACCTGATTATTTTGTATTCTGTGGTGGACGTAGTTGTCCGACGATCGAGATAGCTGATGTACGTGTGCTCCACTGATCTAACAAAATATTGTTTCTGTATTTGGGAGTACGTGCTGGTACATGTAGTTATCGTAGTCCCGTTGTTATTTCTTCTTGGCAGTGGAGACTAGCAGCCCATATGAGCGACAGGGGCATTGCAGGTTGCCTCTGATGGACTTTGCATGTCAGGGCGGCTGAATCCAAATGGATAGATCGGCTGCGTACAAGTGTACATGACGACTTGTTGTTTGAAAATTTGGCAGCGAGCTTGATGTAGCAGTTGATGTACTAGTATTAGTATTCCTTGAATTTCAACGAGAGTAGTTTTCCATCAAACCTAAGGGAGCCCCGCCATGCAATAATGCTTGTTTCTTTATTCCATTGATTTCCGTTGTTGCATCCCTTGCGTCTTGTCTGCGCTTCATGGATTTTTTGTCCAAAAGGACCCCCTGCCGAACGTTATTGTCAAAAAGGACTATCTGCAGATAAAAACGTCAAAAAGGACCCCCTGACTAGTGGCGGCAGGTGCGGCAGGCGACACGTGGCACCCGCCGCCACGCCAGGAGGCGGCGGGCCCGGCCGCCACCGCAGGAGGCGGCCGCGCGGTGCACAACGGGTTCTTGCACAGTGCGACGGAACGGGCCAGGAGCGGTGGGCCCAGCCGCCGCTAGGTGAGGCGGCGAGCTCTGCCGCTGTCGCTTCCCGTCCGACAGCCTCAGCTGCGCGCGGGCCAGGCCGCCACCGGAGGAGGCGGCATCTTTCTTCACGCCCGACGCATTTCCCTATTGCAGATGGCGCTGATTCCCGTGTGCAACAGCGACCCTGACGGCGGTGATTCCCACGAGCGGGAAAATGCACGCTGATGCTTCTTTCGCCCAAGAAACAGTCTTGCTTTAGCTTCTTTTGCCTCAGCGGATAGGACCGCACTGTGAGAATCGCTCTGGCTATTGCTTGAGAGGATGCGACGGCATCAGTCACTCGCTGCGGGAATCCAATACTGCGGGAAGCTATTGTGCCGACACTACAGGGATCTTAAAATTTACTGCTTAATTTTCTCGCCATTATTTATCGTCTGGGCTTATAAAAGGAGACACCGAGGCTCTCGTCCAGCCATCCTTGAAATCGCCACTGCGCAAAGTGTATAACACAATTTTTTTCAGTCGGTATGAGTTTGCCTTGCTCGGATCAAAGCATTAGGCCGAGGAAAATGAAGAACGCAAGTTTGCCTCCTGGGGTGGCAGTCCTGCGATGTTGGTGTGGCGATCTTTGCAAGGTGAAGGAGGTGACGGATTTTTCAGATTGGTTGGGCATGAAGTTTTTCATGTGCGCCAATTATGAGGAAGATCCTGCCGTAGCTATTTCAGAGTACGACAAGCCTCCGGTATGCTTTAACCATCACGAATAAATATTGTTGGTATTTTCATTGATTCTTTAGTAACATTCTTGTTTCTTGTTGTAGTCTCCTCCGCCTCTGTGCATGTACTATCATTGGATTGACACGGAGAAGCCGGCTTGGACAGTGACTGAGATTCGTGAAAGAAGTCGCCGTGCGTGGAATAGTTTATTTGCGGAAGAGCGACGCGAGAAGGCGGAAGCTGAGGAGAAAGCAGAGCAAGAGAGAGAGTTAAAAGAATACTATGCGGAGCAACACTGTTTTTTTGAGGAAATGGGAAAGAAAAACAGGGAATAGGCTCGTCGCATGGAGGAGCAGGAACGACAGCGAAAGGAGGCTCGTGAGGCAGAGAGGCAGAGAAAGAAAGAAAGGGCTCGTCAGGCCAAGGCAGCAGAAGAAGCTGGCGATGGAAAAGGAAAATATCCACGCTGGACTCAGTAGATTCCTGTGGTAGTATTTAAAATTCCGCAATCATTTGTATCTTTATTTCTGCACTTTAATGTAGCTTTATTTCAGGAGTTAAATGTAGGTATATTCCTACAATGTATCTTATTTTCAGTTGTGCCGTGTCGTAATGGAAAAAAAATATAGTTTAAGAATAAAGTAGTGGCATTTTCTTTCCCTCCACTAATATCGAACATCGTGCAACAACTACAAAATAAAATTAAGATAGAACATAATGCCCTACAATAACAGAGTACAAACTAATAATGCAAGTACATCCGAATTAAACGGTAGAACTGGAATAAAACTACATGAAGGCATCATCGTCATCCTCCATCGATGCAGAACTCTTGCCCTTCGAGGATGTAGAACTCTTACCCTTGGACGATGCAGAACTCTTGCTCTTCGAGGATGCAGTACTCTTGCCCTTAGACGATGCAGAACTCTTGCCCTTTGATGATGCAGCACCCGGAAGCGGCGGCATGAAGATATCATCTTCATCCTCGCTCTCCTCAGTCCATAAAAATGGATGCATTTCTGCAGTCCTTCTGAAAGTTTCACTCTTCGGCTCCACTACATTCTTCCACCTTGCATGCAACCTAAGAAGTTCTTTACGTACCTCCTCATAGGTCCTTTCAGGCCACCTAGACCTACGTAATTGGTGAGCCAACTCATTCATTATGGTGTCATTACCGGTGAGTTCGTCCTATGGAACTATTCTATTGTCCATCCTGAAATCGGTAGCTAGCCTCAGAAGAGTCCTGCTCATCCCAGGGTGAAAACTACGATCGAAAGGATAATGGAACATCTCGACTACACTACACTCGAATGCTTATCCACCTCCATCTGAATGGGGTTTTATAGGTAGAGAGGAGAAAATGGCGGGAAAGAACGAGTGCAGTATGGCGGGAAAGGGTTGGCGGGAACATATGGCGGGAAACGAGTGGCGGGAAGATATGGCGGGAAGGGGTTGGCGGGAAACGGGTGGCGGAACATATGGAGGGAAAGCGTTGGCGGGAAAATATTGAGGGGAAAGCGTTGCCTGAAAATATTGAGGGGAAAGCGTTGACTGGTGCATTTTTATTTCAGCAAACATAGATGTTCAAATCGAAAAGTCTGATACACACATATATAGATACAATGGGTCGCGCACGTGCATAGATGAATCACCGTACTTAACGACGACCACCTGGCCTTTCCTTACGACCGGAAGGCGACAAGCGATTAGATGGCCGGGTCACACGAAGACTGCGGCCGTACTCCACTTCGGCTTCATGTGTCTGCGAGTCCTGCGTAGGTGGTGGAGTCGCGAATCCTTGTTGCGAACCTGAAGCGTAATTGTAGGCGTATGGTTGTGACTCCGGGAGGATAAAAGATGGGCCAATAACATCCCCTCCGAAGAACTCTGTAACTAATGATGTAACCGTGTCGCCAAGATCATGTGATGCTCCCCGGAGGCCTGTGTTGACGCCATGATCATGTGATGCTCCTCGGAGGCCTGTGTTGACGCCGCGTTGGGTGTTCTCATCGCCCCAATTAACATCAGGTGTGTCCTGCACATAGAAACATTTTAAACAAACTGTTAGAGGATAATATATGATATCATTGTAAATGCATTGAAATGTAAACATGACTACCTGAGCATATCCCTCTCCTATACTGTCTGGCCATTGTACTTGGTGCTGGTTTAAATCTGGTACCCGAGTCTCCTCGGGCATGGGGATCCCTCGCGTGGAGAGAAACGGCTGAGATCCCTCACCTTGGGTGTATGCATCATATCCTGTGTACGCATATGGGTTAGGGGAAAGAAACTGCTCGGGCATCGAATCCAAGCCCGTGCCATGGTCCTGAGATGTTTGCCCCTGACGAAGCTGCATCGAAGAAGAGCGATGCAGTGGCAGAGATGAGTCATGTCGTGGCAATGTCGTTCTAGTACTCGGACCCTCCCCCCATTGCTCATGGCTCGTACGCGCCTCGCTCGGTCTGGACGACGGTGCCGCACTCGGTCTGGCTGACCTCGCTACCGGCATGTATGCTCCAGTGGCAACGTCGTCGCCTCTACCGCATCTGAACTTCTTTGCCACGAATTGTTGCAAAAGTTTCTGGAATGTCTTGCGATATGGGCCCTGGGCCGGCATGCTATCCGTAGCCATCTGCCCTACTTCGTTGACATTTTCAAGCTGAACAATATTTGGATGTTATTTAGTTCCAATGATTATGAAATGATGGACCTAAAAAAGTTACAAGTGATTACCAGGTGGTCACGATAGTAAGCTGCATGCAGCTCAACATGTCTCCGCGCCTGCTCCTCTTGTGTGAGATGTGTTGGTATAGTAGCTGGCTGACTGGCCAGGCTAGCACGTGTGTTCATGCAGTACCACTGCTTGTACGCTTGATCTGTACTTCCATCGTACGGCCTGCAAAATTAAATAATTACATAAACCTTTGTGATGAAAGCAAAGCATCTTCACGCATCGTATGATCATCGTAAAAAAATAATGTACATAAAATATACCTAAGTTCACGCACTATATCTGCTAGCGCTTCATTTGTCCACTTGTGTACCCATTCACTGTTCTCTTCCCTCCAATCGTATAAACTCCAACCCCTGCCCATATTGGTTAGCCTGCAAATATGTAACAAAGTGTGAGTTTAGTAAATTAAAAATGACACTAACTATTTAGGGATGTCACATCTTACTTATGTGTTTCCTCATCGATACGTCTGGGAAAAGGTGGTGGAATTTCTTGATAGAGACCGAACTGTCTCATTACACGCTCTGGGTTGTAAGGTTCAACACACCACAGGAACAATAAGTTGCTGCGAGTCAGCCAGAATGCACTATCGGTCAACATGCCTGGTGTGAAGTGTCGAGCATCAAAGACCAATTTTAGCTGGTCCTGAGTCCACGGGTTCCATGTGACTTCTGCCTCATCAAGTATCTCAAACTGCTGGTGGTACATAGGGTAACAATTTTTCGCAATATCTGGAGACCAACGTTTCCGTGCCTTTGTCCACCTGGTGGCCATAGTTGCGCTAGCACCCTCGCCAAAGTCATATGGGTATATGGGTTGTACTATACGAGGTCGTCCTACAGGGAGGTATTCCCAGGACCACAACTGTAGAAACTCATAGGCGACACAAAGTAATGGAGCTTTTTGTGCGAAAGAGGTTTTTTGCGTGGCATCACACAAGCCTCTGTATGTATGAGATAGCATGGCAGAACCGAAGCTGTATTTTGGCTGCTCGGGTAAAGGTTCATCTACCATATTCTCTGCAATGTAGATGAGACCAGGGACAACAACGTCCCCATGTGAATTTGGAAATAGATTCCCGAGGAGCCACAACAAATATGCAAACAGATGTCTTTTTCTCGTCTCCTCATTGGCGAAGCTAGATAAATTAAGAAAGTTATCACGAAGCCAGACGAGTGGGATGCCCCGAGGGTTACCAGAACGTTGTGAATCTGGCATTTCCATCCCAAGACGGGCTGCTATATCTAATGCCCAAGATGGAGACACTCGTGGAGAGACTACCGGCTCACCTCTAATTGGTAGAGCAGTGATCATAGAAACATCTTTCAGTGTAGGTGCAAGCTCCCCAAAATGAAAGTGAAAGGTGTGGGTTTCAGGTCTCCACCGGTCAACGAGGGATGTCAAAAGGGATGGGTCCGAACGTACTTGGTCGTCGCATGATGTGAGCCTAGCAAAACCTTGTAGTCCATAAGCGTCAAGGTGAGCAAGGAAATGATTGTGTATTGGCCATGTTTTCTTTATGGTTCGAAGTCTGAAAGGCCGATAATCATGCTTAGTATTTGGTTTCAAAAATAGGTGGCAACGGTGCCCGGCGTCATGGGGCCCCTGCAAAAGCACTGGCACTTCACCCATAACCTGCACACAAACATACAAATATAAATTACGAGGAAGACAGAAATACAAATGCAAATCAAAATTAACTTAAAAAATACAAAGAGATACGATTTACATTAATTATCTGAAGTTAACATCAGGAGTACAATAATACAAAGAGAATCAATTTAAATTCAATATAAGTACACATAACGAGTAGAAATATAAATAGACATGGCGAGTACATATATATCAACATCATGCGTTGTTGTTGGCTCGATACGGGCAGTCTTTGCGTGAATGTCCAGGACACCTGCAAACGCGGCATCGCCTTGGTTCTCCCATCTGGCTATGGTCCATGTCATTGCGATGACGCCTAGACTGACGTCGTCCCTTTGCGGTTCTCATCAAGTCGGTGTTCGGAATCCATTTCGGCCCATCTGGCCACAACATTTTATAGTTCATATCAATGCCCCAAGCCCAGAACTCACCGTTCCAAGTGTTGTACAGATTGTACATGTTGAAGTACGGCGATATGTATGGCTCGACGCTGATTTTTTGAACAGCAGCCGCCCGGAGCACATGACTGCAAGGGTAGCCCTCAAGCTTGGGCTTGTTACAAGTGCACTCACAGGAGGTTGAGCCAAGGGTGACAGCTTGCTTTTTTGATCCTCTGTGGTGACCCTTAACGTACTTGGCTCGCACATTGACCTCCCACTTATTCCTAAGTGCGTCCACTTTCCTGCAGCCATGACTTTGGGACTTCTTTGCTTTCTCGTCCAGATGTCTTTGCATCTTCTCGGACCATGGCTTGTTCAATTCAACTTGTGCTTTGGCGACGGTGACCCTGTCTGCAAAGTATGACAGGGTCCGGTTCCAAGTTTCTTCAATTAGGGCTGTGATAGGCAGTGCTCGCACCCCTTTAAGAACACCATTGTACACCTCTGACATGTTGCTGGTCATTATTCCATACCGAGCCCCGGTGTCGTGAGCTTGTGCCCACTTCTCCAAATGAGGGCAATTCTCGATGATCCACTGGCTCAAATTTATGGCCGTCCTACGACCCCTCCGGTCTTCTCTCTGCGGCAAGGCCGCGCGGTCGATCTCACCATTGATACCTGCCCATATCGCATTCATTTTGGCTACAGTTTTTTGCATGCACATCCTCTTGAATAACTTGAACCAATCCTTGTTTTTGAATTTGGAGTAAAAGTTTGCTGCCAAATGCCTCATGCACCACCTTCCCTCTAGATCGGGCCAGCCCCACTCTTCTTCCGACGCCTTAATTATTTCAAGAGCGCTTAATAATCCAGTGTTGCGATCAGAAATGATGCAAACACCTTTACGCTCTTTCACGACACCAATCTTCACGCAGCTCAGGAACCACAACCAGCTATCTTTGTTCTCGCTCTCGACCAATGCATATGCAATAGGAAGAAGCTGATTATTTGCATCCGCTGCAATCGCCACCAATAGTGTGCCCTTGTACTTTCCAGTGAGAAAGGTACCATCAACAGATAATACCGGGCGACAGTGCCTGAAGGCTTGTATAGTCTGGGCGAATGCCCAGAATAAGCGGTCCAGGATTAGCTCACCCGGGTTCATTGGGTTTGGACGTTCTCTCCGCCAAACTTGAGTCCCCCTATTAGCACTTGCTATTTGATGAAGCATTCTAGGGGCATAAGAATATGCCTCCTCATAGGTACCATACAAGTTCTTGAATATATTTTCCTTCGCATGCCTAGCCTTGCTGTAGCTAACAGGGAATCCAATTAGATCCTCTGCATCTTTTTGCAGAGCCCTAACACTAATGTTGAGACTTCCCTGCACAATTGTTTCCATCGTCTGTGCCACAAATTTTGCTGTCACATTGCAGTGATCTGAAAGAGTCCCAGTTTGCTCACAGGTATGCTCCACTATTTTTGTGATATGCCATGACTGACATACCCCAGGCTTCAGTCTAGCGAGAACTCTTCCACGGAAACCTTTCGCGGTGTGGATGCATATGACCTTCAACTCTTTTTTATCAGACTGCTTCACTCTATGCTGGCGGTGGATGCCGATTGCATAGCTACCCATTGCCTGGTAAGCAGACTTCTTATCTGGGAAAACTTGCCCAACCTCCAGGCTTCCCGCTCCTAGGCCAGAAGCAGAGTGAAATTCGTTGGTGATGCTCATATCCTGTAAAAACCCAGGTTGCAGTGCCGCCGCGACCGCCCTCTGAGGAGGAACATCTTCTTCTCCGCTTGACTCCGAAGACGCAGAAGAATGATCATCATCATCTAGCGCCTCCGGCAATCCCTCCACGTGTTCGCTCATGTCAACGGCCGCCGACCAATATCCTGTGTCATACACAGGCTGGCCGCCCGTCGGTTCCGATGGGCCGATGCTAGGGGCTGATGTGATGGCCAACTCGACCTCACCACCCCTGCTACTGCATCCGGCAACATCAGTGACTGAAATGAACTCCACATACACCATCGGCTGACCATACATTGAGTTATTGGGATTGCTTGCAAACCTCATGTACGACCCCCACGACCGATCACCTGTGACAGGCCGCAAACCCCAACGGGCAACTGTCCCATCATTTTCTCCGTCAACGACGAAGGCCTCCATTGTCATTTTTTTTTCCTGCATCACTGGGCCAAACACCGCTCGGATGCACCTTCTAACAGCTGCGTAACCCACGTTGACCATGTCTCTCACCACTACTGTAGTCGACTCACAGAAGGACACATCCACCCCGCATGGACCGTCGCGTAAGACGTTCCCATAGTACACTACTAAATTTTCCATAGTACCTAACCAACATACATGTTTACATTTCAAATAATTAGTAACTGAACATTTAGTAACGATGACAACATTTACATATCTTATGACTAAAATAATAACCGTATTTTCGTTATAAATATTCGGTTTGTTTTTAGAATCATTTGCTTAGACTTTAAGGGGTTGTTTGGTTAACGGGTATTTAAAGATCTATTTTTCTCAAATTTGTCTATGAGCGTAACAAACTAAAACTCGGTTTGCTTTTCTCTAACTACCCCAAAAATATCCTAAAATAGTTCTCGTAACATGCAAAAACTTAGCTTCTGGAAAAACGACTTTTCGTAAAATATGGTTTTCTACATAATTTCCTTACAACAGGTTATGACAAAACTGAGGGTAAGTACTCGCTATCCAAACAACCACTAAACATAATATTACGATAATAATATTTAAATATCATATGAGTAAAATATCTAATTTCTTCCGGCATGATATAATGTTTTTCATATCATACGATAAATTTCATTTATTTACAAATAATAATATTTGCAGCGGCATGACAGTACATCAATATAAAAAATATTAACAAAATTACAGCGTCATTTTATACCTTAGGTCCAATATGGATGTGCTTGCAAATGCAATTAAGTGTCCAAATAGTTCGAATAAATATCCGTCACCAGTAAAATATGAACAGAGTCAACCTATTATCACATAAACATCAATATTACACACGGATTTTTCTTTCTGCTATCAAAAGTATGAAAATAACACTTGCATGTATGTGGTCATCATCTCAAAAGGGATAGCGAAGATGGTAACACAATTTCTTCAATCACGTCATCTCCTCCTTGTTTGCTACTAAGATGAATTATTTTACCTAATTACATTTATCATTAAGTACATTACCACCTAATCTTAACATATAAAATTTAGATTATTGTGACATAACAAAGTAGACCTACGATTTCCTAACCATAGACTTATTAATAAACATACCACATGAAATATCATACCACATCCAATGAACAATTACAGTGTAATTTTTTCTTAATTACCGTATTAAGAGCTTCTCGCATGTCAATACAAATGTATGCAACTAACATTGATACAACATCTTCAACCTACTCTTATCAAAAAAATAGTTTAAATGTTGTATCCGTCGTTTGAATTTTTTCCGAACCTCTAAGCACTAACATCACATAGCTAATGATGAGCTAAATGACTAACTAATTACCACCGTGCATCACAAAAAAATCCATGTATTGCAAAGCTCATACCTTGATCTCCCCCTTCGTACTTCACTTAGCACGGCAAATCCTACTCCAGAAACTCCAAATGACTCCTCCAAGTGCTGAAATAATGCCTAAAACAACATAGAGTACACACTTAGGAACTAATCAAACAGAACTAAAACATCATGCATGCAAACAAAACCAACAAAAATGGATAGATCTTACCTTAATCTATCTTTTCTTCAACTTCACCATCTTCGAAAACCAACTCTAAATCGGCCAAAATCACGAGTGAAAGTAGCTACCAAGTATTTCCTTCTGTGTATTCTTCTAGACTTAGACAGAGTAGAGAGGCAGTGAAGGCAAGGAGAGATATTCGAGAGAGTGTATGCGCAGCCGCGGTTGTGCGTATATAAAGAGGAGGAGCACTGTATTGTCGGCAGAACGAGGTACACTCAGCTACCGCAGCCTCGGATTCCAGCATTGCGTTGTCTCATCACACGTAGCAACTACACCGCTCTCGGGTGTCGGCAAGAAGCGGAAATCACGCAGGCTGCGGGAATCAGATTCCAATTTACAAAGCATCTGCGGAAATCACGCGCTGCAGCAGGCCGTCCAAATTAGCGCCGTCAGGTCGCTGTCATAGAAATCAGCGCCGTAGAAATCAGCGCCGTCAGGGCTGTCGGGCCGCATGCGCGCTGCCGCCTCACCCGGTGGCGGCCGGGCCCGCGCCTCGCTTCCCGTGAAGATGCTGCTGTCGGCCTGGGCGCGGCATGGGCAGCAGCGGCTGCCTCAGCCAGTGGCGGCGTGGCCCACCTGGCCTCACCCGTTCCGTTGCACTGTGCCGAATCTGTTATACCGCGCGCGGCCGCCTCCTGCAGTGGCGGCCGGGCCCGCCGCCTCCTGGCGTGGCGGCAGGTGCCACGTGTCGCCTGCCGCACCTGCCGCCACTAGTCAGGGGGTCTTTTTTGACATTTTTATCCGTAGGTAGTCTTTTTTGTCAATAGCGTTCGGCAGGGGGTCCTTTTGGACAAAAAATCGCACTTCATGGCCTTGTTCTTGCGGATGTGGGAGTCGGCCTGAACGATGCAAGCCAGCGTGGACGTGGGTGTCGCCTCACGTGTTTGATGTAGACCGGACCGCTGGGGCGGCAGGCTGTACGTGTGTTCCTGCGGTGCGGACACTGGTCCGGCCTTCGTGTTCAAGGTACGATGTCATTTTATAGGGATCGGTTATCTGCATATAAAAATATTGCAGTCCGGAGTAATTGCTCTAAAAATAATAATATGTGCAGATAAATTAGATAGGGCGGATAGCATCCGATAATATTATATTCTACGGTTGATGCAGTTGAACTTTGTTGGTATTTGTATTCGGCTGATCAAACGACTGTGCTAGTACTCGTTGTACTAGAGGGAGAGTAGTGTGTTAAAAAAAGTGTTCAAAAAAGAGGGAGAGTAGTACTTTCTCCGATCTCCCGGATATCTTGCTGGGTAATAACTGCAGCTCTTTTGATTGATCGTCTTCTTTGGACTCCTTGTAGTAGCACACTTCCCTGCATGCACGTCTTGCATGACAATTGGTCATTGATATGCGTTAATTAAGCGATCTGATGGAAAGGGCCGTGTGGCATAGGTGGAATTGATATGCGTTAATTAAACGACCCGAAACCTCTCTCAATGCAAAGGTGCTTAGATAAGGTGCTAAGCATATTAAATGTCTTAGCAACTCAAGTCTCCAATGCAAAAGTGCTAAGCTTTTAGGTGCTAAGCATCATGCATTTAATTCGTTGTAGACTTAGAATTGTGCTTCCACCTAGGTACACGTGCTTAGCACCGTTTCTTCTAGGGTCACCATACTACTCTCTCTCTCTCTTCTTAACTAACATGCCACATCATATTTTTTGCTTAGTTCGCAAGGAAAAGGCAGTGTGGCATAGGTGGAATTGATATGCGTTAATTAAGGGACTTGATGGGTTAATTAAGCGATCTGAGGGCATCTCCAATAAGTTGTATGTTAGTCTTGTTGGTAAAATGTTCATGTCATCAACCAACAAGCTATCATACAACTACTTCAATGGGTTGTATGTAAGCTATCCAATAGATGGTGAGAAAAATTAATGTGATTGCTCTCTATTTCATCTTGGAGCTTGTGCAAAGGTTGTTGGTTAATATACATATAACTTTGCTCTCTTTCCATATTTAATACATGCCATATCATCACTATGTCATAGGTGGCAAAATTACCAACACCTATCTTACAACTGTTGGAGATGCCCCGATGAAAAGGACAGCGGCATACATATTAACACCATTAAGCTACACATGAAGGGCGGCCAATGAGCTATGCCATGTGGCACAAGCTAGTTGGCCGCGGTGAGAAATCTTTTGCAATTTTTTTAGATGAAGGTGTGGATTATTTTTTAAATGTATTTTATTTAGATGGAGATGAGGACCTTTGGTATTTTTTAAATGAAGGGTTATGTAAAGTGGCACTTGCTGGTAGGTTGTTCTGGCATTTTTTTATTTTTTATTTTTTTAGATGAATGTGAGGATTTTTCTTTGAAATGTTTTTTTAGACGGAGGCGAGGACTCTATGTATTTTTTAAATTAAAACATGCGCACAACTTCTTCTTAAGCGGCGCCACAGAGTAGTGCCCCGACCAATTGGCATGCAAGGACGTGTGCTACGAGGAGTCCAAATAAGACGACCAATCAAAAGAGTTGTAGTTATTACCCAGCAGGAAATCCGGACATGCAGATCACAGCGCCGTGGGGTTAAAATGTCCAGTTTTTCGCAGCGTTGCCTCTCCTCGGTATCTGAGCCTGGTGTTATGCTCAAGGTAAACAGAATCGGAGGGAGTAGTACGCATATGCACGCTTGCCCTCATGCCGTGCGGACAGTGCCCTAGTGCTTTGACAAGTCACGCCCCTAGCGCTGCACACTACACGTTTTGAACTGATTTGTTTCCACGTTGTTTAACCTCACGCACAACACCATCTAACCTTGCGGCCGCGCACCGATATTCGGATTTTTGGCGAGATCTTGATGTTGACTGCCTCTAATTTTTTTTAATCTCAACGGATGAACTCAGAGTCAGATGTAGATCCTTCCACGCTAGCTCTTCTTCATTCGTCCAATTGCGAGATTCTCGATCTATGGAGAGCTCCCTCCAAGAATATAACACCACCGTATGCGAGCCCCATGATGGACGCCAACTGTCGTGGTTTTGTCATGGTAGATGTCCTCGCGAGAGAACTAAATCGTGAAGCCATCTCAACTAGGTAGTGACTTGAACGGGGTTGATCAGAAGCGAAGGACACAAATTTACCCAGGTTCGGCCCCTTACGATAGTGGTAAAAACCTACTCCGCTTGATTAATATTGAAGATGATCTCGATTACAAGGATGTGCTTTCGCTAGCTAGCTTTCTGGAGTTTCTAATTTGTCTGTATCCCAAACTTGTCTTTTGGACGATCAAGGAACCCACTTTATATAATAGTCGGGTCCTTGGGGGTTTACAATAGGTTTCCAGGTTCTACCCACAGTTGGAGTCCTACTCTAAGTCATGTAAATCTTCCGTGTCTTCCAAGTTGATGGACTCCTTCTAGTGTTGGGACTTGTCGGGTCCACTCTCCACCGGCCGGGTCTTGATATTCATGGGCGGGTTACTTTCAGGCTCCCAACCCATGATGAGCCAGCCCAAATTGTTTCCTAGATAAACCAGTCACAGGCCTTCTGGTCTAGCCGTGTCATGTGTTGGGCCGTCGGGTCTAGCCATGGGTAATTCTGCCAACACAGTCCTTTTTGGATTTGGCGGCGACATCGTTCTTGTGACCTCCCCTTCTTGGAGGCGCTGTTGTGGAAAGTTGGTGTTGCGAGTTTGCTTAATTGTCGGCGACAAATTTTTTGTGGTTGCTTGGGGCTTTGCTTCTGTGGGGCCCCCCTCCTGCGTCACCACTCATTCCGAAGTGCCACTACGGTCGCATACGTCTGCTACCTCTTGAGCACTGTGTTGGTTTTCCCTTGAAGAGGAAAGGGTGATCCAGTAAAGTAGCGTAAGTATTTCCCTCAGTTTTAGAGAAACAAGATATCAATCCAGTAGGAGATCATGCTCAAGTCCCACGCACCTACACAAACAAATAAGAACCTCGCAACCAACGCGATAAAGGGGTTGTCAAGCCCTTCTCGGTCACTTACGAGAGTGAGATCTGATAGATATGATAAGATAATATTTTTGGTATTTTTATGATAAAGAGAAATAAAGAAGCAAAGTAAAATAAACGGCAAAGGAAATAACTAAGTATTGGAAGATTAATATGATAGAAGATACACCCCGGGGCCATATGTTTCACTAGTGGCTTCTCTCAAGAGCATAAGTATTACGGTTGGTAAACGAATTACTGTCGAGCAATTGATAGAATTGAGCATAGTTATGAGAATTTCTAGGTATGATCATGTATGTAGGCATCACGTCCGAGACAAGTAGACCGAAACGATTCTGCATCTACTACTATTACTCCACACATCGACCGCTATCCAGCATGCATCTAGAGTATTAAGTTCATAAGGACAGAGTAATGCTTTAAGGAAGATGACATGATGTAGAGGGATAAACTCATGCAATATGATATATAACCCCATCTTTTTATCCTCGATGGCAACAATACAATACGTGTCGGTTCCCTTTCTATCACTAGGATCGAGCACCGCAAGATTGAACCCAAAGCTAAGCACTTCACCCATTGCAAGAAAGATCAATCTAGTAGGCCAAACCAAACTGATAATTCAAAGAGACTTGCAAAGATAAACCAATCATACATAAAAGAATTCAGAGGAGAATCAAATATTGTTCGTAGATAATCTGGATCATAAAGCCACAATTCATCGGATCTCGACAAACACACCGCAAAAGAAGATTACATCGAATAGATCTCCAAAAGAATCAAGGAGAACTTTGTATTGAGATCCAAAGAGAGAGAAGAAGCCATCTAGCTAAAACTATGGACCCGTAGGTCTGAAGTAAACTACTCACACATCACCGGAGAGGCCATGGAGTTGATGTAGAGGCCCTCCGTGTTCAATGCCCCCTCCGGTGGAGCTCCGAAAATGTCCCCGAGATGGGATCTCTCGAGTACAGAAGGTTGCGGCGGTGGAATTAGGTTTTTGTGGTGCTCATGGATGTTTGGGCGGTATGTGGATATATATAGGAGGAGGAAGTACGTCGGTGGAGCAACGGAGGGCCCACGAGGGTGAAGGGCGCGCCCCCTGTCTCGTGCCTTCCTCCCTTGTTTCTTGACGGCCACTCCAAGTCTCCTGGATCACGTTTGTTGAGAAAATCACGCTCCCAAAGGTTTCATTCCGTTTGGACTCCATTTGATATTCCTTTTCTTCGAAACCCTAAAATAGGCAAAAAACGGCAATTTGGGCTGGGCCTCCGGTTAGTAGGTTAGTCCCAAAAATGATACAAAAGTGTAAAATAAGGCCCATTAACATCCAAAATAGATAATACAATAGCATGGAGCAATCAAAAATTATAGATACGTTGGAGACGTATCAACGTCATCCCAAGTGGCCTCTCTGGGCGGCGGTGGTGTTAATCCTATGGAGAGCTCGTCTTGGGTGGGTGGTTCTGCTGGGTTTCTTCCCCGACAAATATCGATTGCTTCCGCTCGAGCTGAGGGTGAGTGACTCTACCGACCGATGGTGCATCGCCCTTTGATCCAAGGCGAGAGGGCAAGTGGACCCTTTTCGGCGACGGAGGCGGAAGCCAATTCGACCCGGTTCAACCATATTGTGGTAGACGGGTGTGATGCCCCCCATCTGTGTGCTCGCTATGTGTTCATCATCTACCTCCATGCCTTGGTGTTTTCGCTTGGTGTCTGAGGACCTCGACGATCAAGCGATCCTTCTTGTGGATTTGTTCGGTTGGTTTGTTTTATGTATTGTAAGTTGTTCATTCAGTGCCTTGTACGCTTTACCGTGTTCTTTCGCTTTTCATGTTTATCAGTGTGTCATCAATTTAACGTCGAGCCTATGTCTTTAAGAAAAATGTTGGATTTCTTTTCTACGACTCCAAGTTCAACCAGACATACGCATATTATAAACAACATAAAGGTTATATAGTTTTGTATATACCTAACAATTTGTAATCAAATATAGAATATACTACATATATGGTTCAAATATTGTAGAGGGAATAGCCAAAATTATACCATAATCCCACTGGAGTCCTGCGTGGTAATCAATATGAATTGTTAAAAAATCGAAGGAAGTCAACACAAGTAAAAAAGGCCAACAACAGTCCCAGCAACCCCATCGTGGGTCCGAGCAAGCCATTTCAGTTAACCAAATTCCAAAAAAATCATGATCAACAAGTCAAAATATGAAGAACGCCCAAAAATAAGTAAAAGTTGGAGGTGAATGAGCAAAGAATCTCAAGCCAAGCAAGAAAGCCTTCATATGGTGGAGGGGATCTCTTTCATGTTCACAACTCCTATCCTAGCCCAATTGGAAGCCCATAGACTCATGGACCCAATATTACCTAGATTTACTCTTGCGTCTCCTTTTTTTCAAGGATAGCCTTGTGAAGGAAATATGCCCTAGAGGCAATAATAAAGTTGTTATTTATATTTCTTTATATCATGATAAATGTTTATTATTCATGCTAGAACTGTATTAACCGGAAACTTAGTACATGTGTGAATACATAGACAAAACAGAGTGTCCCTAGTATGCCTCTACTTGACTAGCTCGTTAATTAAATATGGTTAAGTTTCCTGACCATAGACATGTGTTGTCATTTGATGAACGAGATCACATCATTTAGAGAATGATGTGATGGACAAGACCCATCTGTTAGCTTAGCATAATGATTGTTTAGTTTTATTGCTATTGCTTTCATCATGATTTATACATGTTCCTCTAACTATGAGATTATGTAACTCCCGAATACCGAAGGAACACCTTGTGTGCTATCAAACGTCACAACGTAACTGGGTGATTATAAAGATGCTCTACAGGTGTCTCCGATGGTGTTTGTTGAGTTGGCATAGATCGAGATTAGGATTTGTCACTCCGATTGTCGGAGAGGTATCTCTGGGCCCTCTCGATAATGCACATCACTATAAGCCTTGCAAGCAATGTGACTACTAAGTTAGTTGCGGGATGTTGCATTACGGAACGAGTAAAGAGACTTGCCAGTGACGAAATTGAACTAGGTATGATGATACCGACGATCGAATCTCGGGCAAGTAACATACCGGTGACAAAGGGAACAACATATGTTGTTATGCGGTTTTACCAAGAGAGATCTTCGTGGAATATGTAGGAGCCAATATGAGCATCCAGTTTCCGCTATTGGTTATTGACCGGAGATGTGTCTCGGTCATGTCTACACAGTTCTCGAACCCATAGGGTCCGCACGCTTAATGTTTGATGACGATTTGTATTATGAGTTATGTGATTTGATGCACCGAAGGTTGTTTGGAGTCCCGGATGAGATCACGGACATGATGAGGAGTCTCGAAATGGTCGAGATGTAAAGATCGATATATTGGAACACTATATTTGGACATCGGAAAGGTTCTGAGTGATTCGAGTAATTTTCAGAGTACCGGAGAGTTATGGGAATTCGCAACCAACGCGATAAAGGGGTTGTCAAGCCCTTCTCGGTCACTTACGAGAGTGAGATCTGATAGATATGATAAGATAATATTTTTGGCATTTTTATGATAAATAGAAATAAAGATGCAAAGTAAAATGAACGGCAAAGGAAATAACTAAGTATTGGAAGATTAATATGATAGAAGATAGACCCGAGGGCCATAGGTTTCAGTAGTGGCTTCTCTCAAGAGCATACATATTACGGTGGGTAAACGAATTACTGTCGAGTAATTGATAGAATTGAGCATAGTTATGAGAATATCTAGGTATGATCATGTATATAGGCATCACGTCCGAGACAAGTAGACCGA
The DNA here is from genome assembly GCF_018294505.1 of Triticum aestivum. Classification (NCBI taxonomy): domain Eukaryota; kingdom Viridiplantae; phylum Streptophyta; class Magnoliopsida; order Poales; family Poaceae; genus Triticum; species Triticum aestivum. Next base: position 606,513,896 of record NC_057812.1, read on the forward strand.
AATGATTCTGCATCTACTACTATTACTCCACACATCGATCGCTATCCAGCATGCATCTAGAGTATTAAGTTCATAAGAACAGAATAATGCTTTCAGGAAGATGACATGATGTAGAGGGATAAACTCATGCAATATGATATATAACCCCATCTTTTTATCCTCGATGGCAACAATACAATACGTGTCGGTTCCCTTTCTGTCACTGGGATCGAGCACCGCAAGATTGAACCCAAAGCTAAGCATTTCTCCCATTGCAAGAAAGATCAATCTAGTAGGCCAAACCAAACTGATAATTCGAAGAGACTTGCAAAGATAAACCAATCATACATAAAAGAATTCAGAGGAGAATCAAATATTGTTCATAGATAATCTGGATCATAAACCCACAATTCATCGGATCTTGACAAACACACCGCAAAAGAAGATTACATCGAATAGATCTCCAAGAGAATCAAGGAGAACTTTGTATTGAGATCCAAAGAGAGAGAAGAAGCCATCTAGCTAATAACTATGGACTCGTAGGTCTGAAGTAAACTACTCACACATCACCAGAGAGGCCATGGAGTTGATGTAGAGGCCCTCCGTGATCAATGCCCCCTTCGACGGAGCTCCGAAAAAGGCCCCGAGATGGGATCTCTCAAGTACAGAAGGTTGTGAAAGTGGAATTAGGTTTTCGTGGTGCTCCTGGATGTTTGGGGGGTACGTGGATATATATAGGAGGAAGAAGCACGTTGGTGGAGCAACGGAGGGCCCACGAGGGTGGAGGGTGCGCCCCCTGTCTCGTGCCTTCCTCCCTTGTTTCTTGACGGCCACTCCAAGTCTCCTGGATCACGTTTGTTGAGAAAATCACGTTACCGAAGGTTTCATTCCGTTTGGACTCCGTTTGATATTCCTTTTCTTCGAAACCCTAAAATAGGCAAAAAAACAGCAATTTGGGCTGGGCTTTCGGTTAGTAGGTTAGTCCCAAACATGATATAAAAGTGTAAAATAAACCCATTAACATCCAAAATAGATAATGTAATAGCATGGAGCAATCAAAAATTATAGATATGTTGGAGACGTATCAACGTCATCCCAAGTGGCCTCTCTGGGCGGCGGTGGTGTTGATCCTATGGAGAGCTCGTCTTGGGTGGGTGGTTCTGCTGGGTTTCTTCCCCAACAAATATCGATTTCTTCCGCTCGAGCTGAGGGTGAGTGACTCTACCGACCGATGGAGCATCGCCCTTTGGTCCAAGGCGAGAGGGCAAGTGGGCCCTTTTCGGCGACGGAGGCGGAAGCCAATTCGACCCGGTTCAACCATATTGTGGTAGACGGGTGTGATGTCCCCGCATCAGTGTGCTCGCTATGTGTTCATCATCTACCTCCATGCCTTGGTGTTTTCGCTTGGTGTATGAGGACCTCGACGATCAAGCGATCCTTCTTGTGGATTTTTAGTTTGGTTGGTTTGTTTTATGTATCGTATGTTGTTCATTCAGTGCCTTGTACCCTTTACCGTGTTCTTTCGCTTTTCATGTTTATCAGTGTGTCATCAATTTAACGTCGAGCCTATGTCTTCTTTAAGAAAAAATGTTGGATTTCTTTTCTACGACTCCAAGTTCAACCAGACATACGCATATTATAAACAACATAAAGGTTATATATTTTTGTATATACCTAACAATTTGTAATCAAATATAGAATATACTACATATATGGTTCAAATATTGTTGAGGGAATAGCCAAAATTATACCAAAATCCCACTAGAGTCCTGCGTGGTAATCAATATGAATTGTTAAAAAAATCAAAGGAAGTCAACACAAGTAAAAAAGGCCAACAACAGTCCCAGCAACCCCATCGTGGGTCCGAGCAAGCGATTTCGGTTAAGCAAATTCCAAAAAAAATATCACGATCAACAAGTCAAAATATGAAGAGCGCCCAAAAATAAGTAAAAGTTGGAGGTGAATGAGCAAAGAATCTCAAGCCAAGCAAGAAAGCCTTCATATGGTGGAGGGGATCTCTTTCATGTTCACAACTCCTATCCTAGCCCAATTGGAAGCCCATAGACTCATGGACCCAAGATTACCTAGATTTACTCTCGCGTCTCCTTTTTTTCAAGGATATCCTTGTGAAGGAAATATGCCCTAGAGGCAATAATAAAGTTGTTATTTATATTTCCTTATATCATGATAAATGTTTATTATTCATGCTAGAATTGTATTAACCAGAAACTTAGTACATGTGTGAATACATAGACAAAACAGAGTGTCCCTAGTATGCCTCTTGAGGGAGTCCTGGATTAGGGGGTGTCCGGATGGCCGGACTATACCTTCAGCCGGACTCCCGGACTATGAAGATACAAGATTGAAGACTTCGTCCCATGTCCGGAAGGGACTTTCCTTGGCGTGGAAGGCAAGCTTGGCGATACGGATATGTAGATCTCCTACCATTGTAACCGACTTTGTGTAACCCTAACCCTCTCCGGTGTCTATATAAACTGGAGGGTTTTAGTCCGTAGGACAACATACAGAACAACAATCATACCATAGGCTAGCTTCTAGGGTTTAGCCTCTCCGATCTCGTAGTAGATCTACTCTTGTACTACCCATATCATCAATATTAATCAAGCAGGACGTAGGGTTTTACCTCCATCAAGAGGGCCCGAACCTGGGTAAAACTTCGTGTCCCTTGCCTCCTGTTACCATCCGGCCTAGACGCACAGTTCGGGACCCCCTATCCGAGATCCGCCGGTTTTGACACCGACATTGGTGCTTTCATTGAGAGTCCCTCTGTGTCATCACCATCAGGCTTGATGGCTCCTACGATCATCAATAGCGATGCAGTCCAGGGTGAGACCTTCCTCCCCGGACAGATCTTCGTCTTTGGCGGCTTCGCACTGCGGGCCAATTCATTTGGCCATCTGGAGCAGATCGAAAGCTATGCCCCTGGCCGTCAGGTCAGATTTGGAAGTTTAAACTACACGGCTGACATCCGCGGGGACTTGATCTTCGACGGATTCGAGCCGCTGCCGAGCGCGCCGCACTGTCACGACGAGCATGATCTAGCTTTGCCGCTGAACAGTGCCCTGGAGGCCGCACCCGCATCGGCTTCGACCCTTAATACAGAGCCAACTACGCCGATCGAGGATGGGTGGTTGGACGCCGCCTCGGGGGCTGCGATCCCAACGGCGATCGAGCTGAACACCAGCCCCGCGCTCCGCGAGACTCATGACTCCAAGGAGCCGGACTCCTCTTCGGACTCCGAACCCTCCGCGCCCGTGCCGATCGAATCCGATTGGGCGCCGATCATGGATTTTACTGCCGCGGACATCTTTCAGCACTCGCCTTTCAGTGATATTTTGAAGACACTAAAGTCTCTCTCTTTATCAGGAGAGCCCTGGCCGGACTACGGTCAGCAAGGTTGGGATACGGACGATGAAGAAATTCAAAGCCCACCCACCACCCACTTTGTAGCCACTGTCGATGATTTAACCGACATGCTCAACTTCGACTCCAAAGACATCGACGGTATGGACGCCGATGTAGGAGATGATGAAGAACCAGCACCTATTGGGCCCTGGAAAGCCACCTCGTCATATGACATATACATGGTGGACACCCAAAAAGAAGGAGATGGCGATGGAACAGCGGAGGATGACCCCTCCAAGAAACAGCCTAAGCGCCGGCGTTAGCGGTGCCGCTCAAAATCCCGCCAAAGAAAATACGGTGATTCCAGCACGGGCGATAATAATACTCCGAAGAGTGCCGAAGAAAACACCCTCCAGCAAGATTCAGCATAGGAGGATGGAGAAGCCAGCCCTCATGAGAGAGCGGCAAACAGAGAGGTCGAGGACGATAATTATATGCCTCCCTCAGCAAGAGCGTTTTCAACGCAGGCTTATGGCCACGGCAAGAAGCCTCAAGAAAAAACAGCAACAACTTAGAGCTGATCAAGATTTGCTAGTCGACAGATGGACTGAAGTCCTTGTGGCCGAAGAGCATCAACTTGAACGCCCCCCAAGAGCTACCCAAAGCGCAAATTGCTACCCCGATTAAAGGAGGAAGCACTTAAACCTACATCACCAGTACTTGATACAGTCGACCGGCCACCTCGTGGCCACGACAGAGAGGCCTCTCGGCCCTCCACTCAAGCCGCACCCCGTACCAAGGCACGGGAAAATGCGCCAGACCTGCGAGATATGTTGGAGGACAAGGCAAGGCAAACAAGATCGATCTACGGATCGTGTGGGCGCCCCACGACTCGAGACGGTAACCGTCACGCCGGACACAAATCCGGTAGGGCCGAACACAGTAGACAAAGCTCATTGGAGCTACGTCGTGATATAGCCCAATACAGAGGCGCCGCACACCCACTATGCTTCACAGACGAAGTAATGGATCATCAAATCCCCGAGGGTTTCAAACCCGTAAACATCGAATCATATGATGGCACAACAGATCCTGCGGTATGGATCGAGGATTATCTCCTTCATATCCACATGGCCCGCGGCGATAATCTCCACGCCATCAAATACCTCCCACTCAAGCTTAAAGGACCAGCTCGGCATTGGCTTAACAGCTTGCTAGTAGGATCAATTAGTTGTTGGGAGGACCTGGAAACCGCATTCCTCGACAATTTCCAGGGCACTTATGTGCGACCACCAGACGCCGATGACCTAAGCCACGTAATTCAGCAGCCAGAGGAATCGGCCAGGCAATTCTGGACATGGTTCCTAACAAAGAAAAATCAAATAGTCGACTGTCCGGACACAGAGGCCCTAGCAGCCTTCAAGCACAATATCCGTGACGAGTGGCTTGCCCGGCACCTTGGACAGGAAAAACCGAAATCTATGGCAGCACTCACGACACTCATGACCTGCTTTTGCGCGGGAGAAGACAACTGGCTTGCTCATAGTAACAATATGACCAAGAACCCTGGTAATTCGGATACCAGGGACAGTAGTGGCAGGTCGCATCACAACAAGCAGAAGCACCGCATTAACGGCGACAATGCTGAGGATACGACAGTTAATGCCGGATTCAGAGGCTATAAATCCGGTCAGCGGAAAAAGGCATTCAAAAGAAATCCTAGGGGCCCGTCCAGTTTGGACCGAATACTCGACCACTTGTGCCAGATACATGGCACCCCTGAAAAGCCGGCCAATCACACCAACAGGGATTGTTGGGTGTTCAAGCAGGCAGGCAAGTTAAATGCTGAAAATACCGACAAGGGGCTGCATAGCGATGACAACGAAGAGCCCCGGCCGCCAAACAACAGTGGACAAAAGGGTTTTCCCCCACAAGTGCGGACGGTGAACATGATATACGCAACCCACACCCCCAAGAAGGAGCGGAAGCGCGCGTTAAGGGACGTATACGCGGTAGAGCCAGTCGCCCCAAAGTTCAACCCATGGTCCTCCTGCCCGATCACCTTTGATCGAAGGGACCATCCCACTAGCACCCGTCATGGCGGATTCGCCGCATTGGTTCTAGACCCAATTATTGACGGATTTCATCTCACTAGAGTCCTTATGGACGGAGGCAGCAGCCTGAACCTGCTTTACCAGGATACAGTGCGAAAAATGGGCATAGATCCCTCGAGGATTAAGCCCACCAAAACGACCTTTAAAGGCGTAATACCAGGTGTAGAGGCCAACTGTACAGGCTCAGTCACACTTGAAGTGGTCTTCGAATCTCCAGATAATTTCCGAAGTGAGGAGTTAATCTTCGACATAGTCCCATTCCGCAGTGGCTATCATGCACTGCTCGGGCGAACCGCATTCGCCAAGTTCAACGCGGTACCTCACTACGCATACCTTAAGCTCAAGATGCCAGGCCCTCGAGGAGTAATTACGGTCAATAGAAACACCGAGCGCTCCCTCCGAACGGAGGAGCACACGGCGGCCCTTGCAGCGGAAGTACAAAGCAGCCTCTCCAGGCAGTTCTCCAGCCCGGCCATTAAACGTCCGGACACCGTCAAGCGCGCCCGGAGTAACCTACAACAAGACCGCCTGGCACGTTCCGAGCAGGTGTAGCAATGCGTCCCCAACCCCAGCCCTCGCAAAAATGCGACGCTAGTGCTTCGCGTACATAACTACGCTCTAGAAATACCATGTGTACAGGGGGAGGGGCACCATCACGGCACACCCGAAACACAGCTTAAACCGCACCAGGGGATGCCGATTTTTTTTAATTTTCTCTTACTTTCAGGACTCCATTCTTCAGAAGGCCTGTTCGGCAGTTCAATTGCCACACAAACGATGCAAGAACCAGGGAGGCAGACAAACCATGCCGCATTATGGAACTCCCAGGTGGTCTCTATCACGAGCAGTATACCTGTTTCGCATACCATTCCGCAGCCTGCCCCTGGAACGGACATGTTAAATAGTCCAACCTTTTGCTTATCGCATTATTTGTATTGTTCTGCTTTGATCGTAGCCCTTTTTAATAAACAATGCATAGCTTTTGTCTAATTTTGCATTACTCTTTTTTACAAATATATGTTCCTTAACGACATGTTGCACCCGTACACTTTGGTACGGCCAAAATATGCCAGAGGCTTTAGTACCCCTCAATATGGTGTGAGAAGTCCGAACACTTTAACAAGTGCGGCACCCCGAACTTATAGCATTATATGCATCGGCTTCGAATCATGTCTTGGGTCAATAGTTGGGTTTGGCCGGCTCCTATGTTTTGGTGCCTTACGTTCCGCTATGTCGGCTAAGGTAGCACTAGGAGAACTACTACGATTGTGCCCTAGTTGAGCTGGGTCGAGCACCTCAATAGAGAAAGCTAAAACTGACTGTCATGATGAAGCGAGAGTTGGTCGCTGTCGGTGTCAAAACCGGCGGATCTCGGGTAGGGGGTCCCAAACTGTGCGTCTAGGCCGGATGGTAACAGGAGGCAGGGAACACTTTGTTTTACCCAGGTTCGGGCCCTCTCGATGGAGGTAATACCCTACTCCTGCTTGATTAATATTGATGATATCGGTAGTACAAGAGTAGATCTACCACGAGATCAAGGAGGCTAAACCCTAGAAGCTAGCCTATGGTATGATTGTTGTGTATGGAGTTGATTGCCTACGGACTACAACCCTCTGGTTTATATAGACACCAGATAGGGTTAGGGTTACACAGAGTCGGTTACAATGGTAGGAGATCTTGAATATCCGCATCGCCAAGCTTGCCTTCCACGCCAAGAAAAGTCCCATCCGGACACGGGACGAAGTCTTCAATCTTGTATCTTCATAGTCCAGGAGTCCGGCTGAAGGTATAGTCCGGCTACCTGAACACCCCCTAATCCAGGACTCCCTCAGTAGCCCCTGAACCAGGCTTCAATGACGACGAGTCCGGCACGCAAAGTGTCTTCGGCATTGCAAGGCGGGTTCCTCCTCCAAGTCCTTCATAGAAGATTTGTAAACACCAAGAGTAGTGTCTGGTTCTGCAAAATAAGTTTCCACATACTTCCATAGAGAGAATAATATTAACACAAATCAAATCTGCCGACGTATTCCGCAGTGCGTCACCACACTACGGCCAAGTCCTTTACTCGAATCGTTTTTATTTTTCCACCTCAGCATGTTTTGCGAGGCGGTTTCCTTGGCACGTCTTGTCAAAGCAGAGATCGTGTACCTCCTTTACGGGATTCTCATCAATACGGATGTGGGTAACCCTAACCGCGCCATTTACCACGGCGCTTGGGAGGCAAGCGAGTTTTATTAGGCAGGTGGGGACGCATAACCGCATCCGCCCATATAAGGGGATAAGGATCCACCTTTTGACCTACGCCTTCTTCCTCCTTTGCCTATCCATCTCCTGCGCACTCGAGCTCCAGCGCCCAAGCCCGCACTTCTCACCTCGACCTTCTCCAGCGATGTCCAGAGCGGGAGGCAAGTGGAAGGTCTCCTCCGTCACGGAAGGCGACGTCAAAAAGCTCAGGAAGGCCAGATACTTGTTCAAAGACATCGCGCACCGGCTTCCCGAGAAGGGGCAGCTCCTCCCCACCCCAAGGCCCCATGAGAGGGTAGTATTCCTTCCCCACTTCCTCCGCGGACTGGGTTTTCCACTTCACCCATTCGTCTGGGGGCTCATGTTCTACTACGGCCTGGATTTCCACGATCTGGCCCCGAACTTCATCCTCAACATCTCGGCGTTTATCGTCGTGTGCGAGGCTTTCCTCCGTGTCCGCCCCCATTTCGGCCTCTGGCTCAAGACCTTCAACGTCAAGCCCAAGGTGGTGTGCGGCAACCAGGAGGAGTGCGGAGGCGCCATGGCGGGCAAGATTGCCAACGTCCTGTGGTTTGAGGGCTCTTTCGTAGAGACCCTAAAGGGGTGGCAAGCCGGGTGGTTTTACATCACCGAGCCACGCGATCCGAAATGGATTGCAGCCCCCGAGTTCCGATCCGGACCCCCCACGTGGCTCATGTCCTGGAAAGAGACGGGCCTATCGTGGGGTAACGAGGAAGAGGTGACCGGACTGAAGACATGCATCTAGTCCCTGGTAAACAAGTCAATTAGGCTTGTAAATGTAGTCCAGGTCATGCTCGTTCGCCGCCCCGTGTCAACAATGGGACTTTACTCTGTGGGAGTTCGACCCGGCACAGCACTGAACCCTTAATAGGCTCTTCGACACGACGTATGAAGACGTCTGGAAGGCGCTAATCAAAGGTGCTGAGGCTCCCGCATCCGTTTCCGAGGACCGCGTATACAGCTCGTAGCGTCACGCTAGCGAGGTAAGCTATTTTCACCTTTTACAGGATGTTCAGCTTTTTTCATAGTTTAACTCTATGCGGGATCTAAACTCCCTTACCTTTGATAGGCTTGGCGGGCGGTATCCGGACCGATTAACTGTCCGGCTCCCTTGCCCGAAGACCCAACCCCAGCTTTACTAGCGAAGCTGCTGGTTCCGGCGCCTTATGTGGTGCTGGAGAAGAAGGCCAAGAATAAGAAGACCACGGGGACTCGAAAGAGTTCCCGGCATATGGCGGTGTCGGACTCGTCGTGAAGACGAGGAGGAGGAAGACGCACTCCTCCCGTGAAGACGAGGAGGAGGAAGAAGAAACCTCTCCCCCTCCAGCGGGGGGAGGAAAGAAGAGGAAGGCCGCCCCAGTAGGGGGGGGGGGCGAAGGGTCCAAGAAGAGGAAAACCCCTCCGCCGGACTACGCCCCCGACGCCGACGAGGACGAAGAGGAGTGGCCGGACAGGGCCAGGCGTCCGGCGAAATCGTAAGTGTTCGGATACCAGAGTAACTCATGATATTCCTTTCGTTGCACAACTTTCCCTAATGTCGAATATAATCATGCAGCCCGCCCCGGGCCGAACTCAACGAGTCGTCGAGCGGCTCCCTGGATTCATCGGACATGAACTCAGTTCCGCCCGCTGTCTCCCCCCGCACTGCGGATGATGCCGAAGTGGCGTCGCAATGAGCTCTGGGGCAGGAGGAGGTGGTCTTGGAGGAGCCGCAAGGCGATCTCCCGGACTCCAGGAGTAAAGGGGACAAGACCCCCCCAGGGCTCCAAGTCCGGCTTTGAGCCAGACACCGTGCCGGAATCTTCAATGATTCCGGACCGCGGCAGGCGAACTCCTTCCAAGAGGAGCAAGCCTTCTGAGCCGGCAGCCTCCGTCCAACCGGAGGCGCCGGACAATCTGCTGGAGGCGCTTGAAGGCGCCTCCATCGACGAGGAGCACTGTACTATTATGAGTACGGTGATCCAAAAGGTTCAGTCCGCCAAGAGCGGACTGAGTGAAGCTTGCGCTAGCCTCCTAACAGGCTTCGAGGTAAGTAAAAAATATGTAAAAATATTACCACATAGACAGTAGCCCCTGATGCTCTATTTGGCGTTCGGAAAGAAAAGCCGAATAGAGGATCTATTAAATTTCGCAGGAGTCTAACAATAAAGAGTCAATATGCGTATGCAGGCTTCGTTGCTATCCACCGCCGCACTGACTGCGGAGGTGGGTGTCCTGAAACAGGACCTCGGGCGGACCGAGCAAGAGCTTGGCCTTGCCAAGCAGCAGCTCGAGGAGAAAGAAGGTAAGAAATACCTTACAGAAAAAGGTGCCTATAGAGAGGCGTGATTGCAAAAAATAACAGGATTGTACTGCTTATTGTAGGGGCCACGACTGAGGTGGCGACCCTCAAGCAGGCGCTATCTGAGGCCGAAAAGAAAACGGCCGCGGAGCGCACCGAGCGAGAGAAACTTGGGGATCAGGTCGGCGAGGTGCAGCAAGAGCTTCAGGCTCTCATGAAAAAAACATGAGAGTTTGGAGCTTGAGTCAAAGACCCAAGCGTCCGAGCTCACGGCGGCCCTTGAGACTGCCAAGTCTGCCAAGGCCGAAGCCCAAAAGGCCCTCCAAGAGTTGGAGGATATGAAGGAGATAGCAGCGGGTAAGGCATTCTTTATGCAAAGCAGAAATATAAAAGTAAACTACTTGTTACTTACCCGAATCCGGAGTTCTCCAGGGGCATTTGCAGATCTTCCCCGCAGCGTATCCGACACCGCCGCATTCTACCGAGCTGAAGAGGGCAGCTCGACGAAGAAGGTGTTCTGGTCTCAGTATGCTAAGGCCGGACACCCTGTGCCTTTGAGCGACCAGCTGAAACAGCTAGTCGAGCTCCACAAGGCGGCCGAATAGGCCATGAAGGGCTTCATAGTTTGGCTGTGGCACGGAGAGGCCCTGCCTTGGGAGTTACTTCGGGCTGGTGCGGCAGCTGGTGGAGGCCTGTCCAAGGCTCGAGGTCATCAAGCGGTCCATCTGCATCGAAGGAGCCTGTAGGGCCCTTGCCCGTGCAAAGGTGCACTGGGGTAAGCTGGACGGTGAGAAGCTTGTGAGGGACGGGCCGCCGCCGGGGAAGGAGCATCGCAAGCCCGAGAACTACTATAAGGATGTTCTTGCGGGTGCCCGCCTTGTGGCGGATGAATGTACCAAGGATGTAATTTTTGAATGAACTCGCTCGTGTTTATCCTGTGCGCTGAAAACTTGTTCATATGCGCTAAGCAATGCTTATTGAATTTAAAATATTATTTTCTGTGCGGCCATTTATCAAAAATTGAGAGATGGCCAGTCGTCGGCTTCTGCCCCCATGCCACTAGTGCTGGGGTGTTCGGTGATAAACCTGAGCGCTCTTTTTCCCATGGTTGGGTCCTTCGAGGGAGGCGCTCAGCACGACGAACCAGGCAATCGGACTATAATGCTTGAACACTCTCACTTAGCCATAGAACTTTATAATTTTAAATTTTGGCAAAGCCCCTAGTTCGGAAGACCGAGTTCGGGGCGCTATCCACGCCTTGGCCAGGGTTATCCAGCTCCTCGCTCGAAGCGGCATAAGCCTTTAGGGACTCGAAAAACCTCTCGAACAGCGACCGGTCTCTCGCCACATCATGACAGTCAGTTTTAGCTTTCTCCACTGAGGTGCTTAACCCAGCTCAACCGGGGCACAATCGCAGTGGTTCTCCTAGTGCTACCTTAGCCGATAGAGCGGAACGTAAGGCACCAAAACATAGGAGCCGGGCAAACCCAACTATTGACCCAAATCATGATTCGGAGCCGATGCATATAGTGCTATAAGTTTGGGGTGCCGCACTTGTGAAAGTGTACGGACTTCTCACACCATATTAAAGGGTACTGAAGCCCCTGGCGTACTTGCCGTACCATAGTGTATGGGTGCAACATGTCATTAATGAACATATATAAAAGAGAGTAATGCAAAAAATAGACAAAAAGCTAAGCATTGTTTATAGAGAGGCTATTTATCAAAGCCGAACAATACAAATAGTGCGGTAAGCAAAAGATATTGGACTATTCAATATGTCCTGACCAGGGGCAGGCCGCAGAATTGTATTTAAAACAGGTATAGCGCTCGTAACAGAGACCACCTGGGAGTTCCATAATGCGGCATGGCTTGTCTGCCTCCCTGGATCTTGCATCGTTTGTGCGGCAGTCGAATTGCCGAATAGGTCATACGAAGTATGGAGTCCTGAAAGTAAGAAAAAATTAAAAAGAATCCGGCAGCCCCTAGTATGTTTTAAGCCGTATTTTGGGCGTGCCGTTATTGTGCCCCTTCCCCTGTGCCCATGGTATTTCAAGGGCATAGTTATGTACGAGAGGTAATGGTTTCGCCATGTCGCGAAAGCTGGGGTTGGGGCCGCATTGCTACGCTTGCTCAGAGTGTGCCAGGCGGTCCTGCTGTGGGTTACTCTGGGCACGCTTGGCAGTGTCTGGCTTTTTAATGGCCGGACTGGAGAATTGCCTGAGAAGGCTACTTTGTACCTCCGCTGCGAGAGTTGCCATATGCTCCTCCGTACGGAGGGAGCGTTCGGTGTTTCCGTTGACCGTAATTACTCCTCGGGGGCCTGGCATCTTGAGCTTGAGATATGCGTAGTGCGGCACCGCATTGAACTTTGCGAATGCAGTTTGTCCGAGCAGGGCGTGATAGCCACTGCGAAACGGGACTATATCGAAGATTAACTCTTCGCTTCGGAAATTGTCCGGGGATCCGAAGACCACGTCAAGTGTTACTGAGCCTGTACAGTTGGCTTCTACACCTGTTATAACGCCTTTAAAGGTCGTTCTTGTGGGCTTAATCCTTGAGGGATCTATGCCCATTTTCCGCACTGAATCCTGATAAAGCAGGTTCAGGCTACTGCCGCCGTCCATGAGGACTCTTGTGAGATGAAATCCGTCGATGATTGGGTCGAGAACCAATGCGGCGAAGCCACCATGACGGATGCTAGTGGGATGGTCCCTTCGATCAAAAGTGATCGGGCAGGAGGACCATGGGTTGAACTTTGGGGCGACTGGCTCCATCGCATATACGTCCCGTAGCGCACGCTTCCGCTCCCGCTTGGGAATGTGGGTTGCGTATATCATGTTCACCGTCCGCACTTGTGGGGGAAAGCCCTTCTGTCCATTGTTGTTTGGCGGCTTGGGCTCCTCGTCATCGCTGTGCAGCCCCTTGTCTCTGTTTTCGGCCCTTAACTTGCCTGCCTGCTTGAAGACCCAACAATCCCTATTAGTGTGATTGGCTGGCCTTTCGGGGGTGCCATGTATCTGGCACAAGCGATCGAGTATTCGATCCAAACTGGACGGGCCCTGAGTATTCTTTTTGAATGGCTTTTTCCGCTGACCGGATTTATAGCCTTTGAATCCGGCATTGACTGCCGTGTCTTCATTTCTGTCGCTGTTAACGCGGCGTTTTTGCTTATTCCGACGTGTCCTGCCGCTTTTGTCCTTGGTATCCGAATTACCAGGGTTCTTTGATAAGTTGTTACTGCGAGCTAGCCAGCTGTCTTCTCCCGCGCAAAAGCGGGTCATGAGTGTCGTGAGGGATGCCATGGATTTCGGCTTTTCCTGTCCCAGGTGCCGGGCAAGCCACTCGTCGCGGATGTTATGCTTGAAGGCTGCTAGGGCCTCCGCGTCCGGACAGTCGACTATCTGGTTTTTCTTTGTTAGGAACCATGTCCAGAATTGTCTGGCCGATTCTTCTGGCTGCTGAATTATGTGGCTTAAGTCGTCGGCATCCGGCGGTCGCACGTAAGTGCCCTGGAAGTTGTTGAGGAATGTGGCTTCCAGGTCCTCCCAAGAACCGATTGAGTCTGCTGGCAAGCTGTTAAGCCAATGCCGGACCGGTCCTTTAAGTTTGAGCGGGAGGTATTTGATGGCGTGTAGATCATCGCCGCATGCCATGTGGATGTGAAGGAGATAATCCTCAATCCATACCGCCGGGTCTGTTGTGCCATCGTATGATTCGATGTTTACGGGTTTGAAACCCTCTGGGATTTTATGATCCATTACTTCATTCGTGAAGCATAGCGGGTGTGCGGCGCCTCTATACTGGGCTATATCACGACGCAGCTCGGAAGAGCTATGTCTGTTGTGTTCGGCCCGGCCGAATTTGTTGTATCCGGCGTGAAGATCATTGTCACATGCCGTAGTGCACCTGCGTGATCCGTAGATCGATCTTGTTTGTCTTGCCTTATCCTCCAGTATGTCTCGCAGGTCGGGCGAATTTTCCCGTGCCTTAGTTGAGCGGCGTCGGGGCATGGCTTGGGTGGAGGGCCGACAGGCCTCTCTGTCGCGGCCGCGAGGTGGCCGGTCTGCCATGTCATGCGCTGGTGATGTAGGTGCTTCCTCCTCTGATCGGGGTAGTGGCCTGCGCTTCAGGTAACTCTTGGAGGGGCGTTCGAGTTCATACTCTTCGGCCGCAAGGTCTTCAATCCATCTGTCAGCTAGCAATTCTTGGGCAGCTCTAAGTTGTTGCTGCTTTTTCTTGAGGCTGCTTGCCGTGGCTAAAAGCCTGCGTTTAAAACGCTCTTGTTCGGCGGGGTCTGATGGTATGACGAATTCGTCGTCATCGAGGCTTGCCTCGTCTTCGGAGGGAGGCGTATAGTTATCATCCTCGACCTCTCGGCCTGCCGCTCTCTCGTGAGGGCTGGCTTCTCCATCTTCCTATGCCGAATATTGCTGAGGTGGGTGTTCTTCAGCGCTATCCGGGGTAGTATTATCTCCCGTGCCAGAATCACCGTTTTTGCTTTGGCAGGATTTAGAGCGGCACCGCTGATGGTGGCACTTTGGCTGTTTCTTGGGGGCGTCATCCCCACTGTTCCATCGCCATCTCCATCTTTTGGAGTATCCACCATATATATGTCATATGACGAGGTGGCCTTCCAGCGCCCTACAGGTGCTGGTTCTTGTTTGTCTCCTACATCGTCGTCCATGCCGTTGATGTCTTCGGAGCTGAAGTCAAGCATGTCGGTTAGATCATCGACAGTGGCTACAAAGTGGGTGGTGGGTGGGCTTTGAATTTCCTCATCGTCCGTATTCCACCCTCGCTAACCGTAGTCCGGTCAGGACTCTCCTGATAAAGAGAGAGACTTTAGAGAATTCAGGATGTCGCCGAAGGGCGAGTGCTGAAAGATGTCCGCGGCGGTGAACTCCATGATCGGCGCCCAATTGGATTCGATCGGCAGGGGCGCGGGGGGCTCAGAGTTCGGAGAGGAATCCGGCTCCTCGGAGTCACGGGCCATGCGGAGTGCGGGGCTGGAGTTCGGCTCGATCGCCTCTGAGATCGCAGCCCCTGAGGAGACGTCCAACGGTTCATCCTCGGTTGGCGCAATAGGCTCCGAATTAAGGGTCGGAACCGGTGCGTGTGCGGCCTCCAGGATACTGTTCGGAGGCAGAGCTAAATCGTGCCCCTCGAGACAGTGCGGTGCGCTTGGCAGTGGCTCGAATCCGTCGAAGATCAAGTCCCTGCGGATGTCAGACGTGTAGTTTAAGCTTCCAAACCTGACCTGATGGCCAGGGGCGTAGCTTTCGATCTGCTCCAGGTGGCTGAGCGAATTAGCCCGCAGAGCGAAGCCGCCGAAGACGAAGATCTGTCCGGGGAGAAAAGTCTCACCCTGGACCGCATCGTTGTTGATGATCAAAGGGGCCATCGGGCCTAAAGGCGACGACACAGAGTAACTCTCAATGAAAGCACCAATGTCGATGTCAAAACCGGCGGATCTCGGGTAGGGGGTCCCGAACTATGCGTCTAGGCCGGATGGTAACAGGAGACAGGGAACACTTTGTTTTACCCAGGTTCGGGCCCTCTCGATGGAGGTAATACCCTACTCCTGCTTGATTAATATTGATGATATGGGTAGTACAAGAGTAGATCTACCACGAGATCAAGGAGGCTAAACCCTAGAAGCTAGCCTATGGTATGATTGTTGTGTATGGAGTTGATTGCCTACGGACTACAACCCTCCGGTTTATATAGACACCGGATAGGGTTAGGGTTACACAGAGTCGGTTACAATGGTAGGAGATCTTGAATATCCGCATCGCCAAGCTTGCCTTCCACGCCAAGGGAAGTCCCATCCGGACACGGGACGAAGTCTTCAATCTTGTATCTTCATAGTCCAGGAGTCCGGCTGAAGGTATAGTCCGGCTACCCGAACACCCCCTAATCCAGGACGCCCTCAGTAGCCCCTGAACCAGGCTTCAATGACGACGAGTCCGGCGCGCAAAGTGTCTTCGGCATTGCAAGGAGGGTTCCTCCTCCAAGTCCTTCATAGAAGATTTGTAAACACCAAGAGTAGTGTCCGGTTCTGCAAAATAAGTTTCCACATACTGCCATAGAGAGAATAATATTAACACAAATCAAATCTGCCGACGTATTCCGCAGTGCGTCACCACACTACGGCCAAATCCTTTACTCGAATCGTTTTTATTTTTCCACCTCAGCATGTTTTGCGAGGCGGTTTCCTTGGCACGTTTTGTCAAAGCAGAGATCGTGTACCTCCTTTACGGGATTCTCATCAATACGGACGTGGGTAACCCTAACCGTGCCATTTACCATGGCGCTTGGGAGGCAAGCGAGTTTTATTAGGCAGGTGGGGACGCATAACCGCATCCGCCCATATAAGGGGAGAGAAGCCTGCATACGCATATTGACTCCTTTTTGTTAGACTCCTGCAAATTTTATTTGATCCTCTATTCGGCTTTTCTTCCCAAATGCCAAACAGAGCATCAGGGGCTACTGTCTATGCGGTAATATTATTTACACATTCTTTACTTACCTCAAAGCATGTTAAAAGGCTAGCACAAGCTTCAGTTAGTCCGCTCTTGGCGGACTGAACCTTCTGGACCACCGCACTCATAATGGTGCGGTGCTCCTCGTCAATGGAGGTGCCTTTGAGCACCTCCAACAGATTGTCTGGCGCCCCTGGTTGGACAGGGGTCACCGGCATGGTGGGTTGCTCCTCTTGGAAGGAGGTCGCCCGCCGGACTCTGGAACCTTTGAAGGTTCTGGAGCGGTGTCCGGCCTAGAGCCAGACTTGGAGCCCTGGGGGGTTTTATCCCCTTTACTCCTGGAGTCCGGGAGGTCGCCTTGTGGCGCCTCCAGGACCACCTCCTCCTGGCTTCGAACCTGTTGGGACAACACTTTGGTGTCGTCCGTAGGGCGGGGGGAGGTAGCCGCCGGAAGCGAATTCACATCCGACGAGTCGAGTGAACCGCTCGACGACGCGTCGAGCTGGTCTTTGGGTGGGCTGCATAATCATATTCGACATAAGGGAAAGTTGTGCAATAAAGGAATACTATGAATTTCTCTGGTATCCGGATACTTACGATTTCGCCAGGGGCTTGGCCCTGAGCGGCCACTCCTCTCCGCTGTCGTCAGCGTTGGTGGAGTAGTCCGGAGGAAGGGTTTTCCCCTTCTTGGACCCTTCGGCCTCCCCAGTGAGGACGGCCTTCCTTTTCTTCTCTCCCCCCGCTGGAGGGGGAGAGGTCTCTTCTTCCTCCTCCTCGTCTTCATGGGAGGAATGCGCCTTGGAGCCGTCGGATGATGAACCCGACACCTCCTGGCGTCGGGCACTTTTTCGAGTCCCTGTGGCCTTCTTCGTGGCCTTCTTCTCCGGCACCACATAGGGTGCCGGAACTAGCAGCTTCGCCAAGCGGGCATCGGCTGGGTCTTCGGGCAAAGGAGTCGGACAGTCGATCTATCCGGACTTCGCCTGCCAATCCTGTCAAAGGTAAGGGAGCTTAGATCCCGCATAGAGTTAAACCATGAAAAACCAATACCCTGTAAAAGGTACAAACAACTTACCGCGCTAGCGTGACGCTGCGCGTTGAATCCGCGATCCTTGGTAGCGGATGCGGGAGCCTCGGCGCCCTTGAAAAGCACCTTCCAGGCATCTTCGTACGTTGTGTCGAAGAGCCTGCTTAGAGTCCGGTGTTGCGTCGAGTTGAACTCCCACAGATTGAAGGCCCGTTGCTGGCACGGGAGGATCCGGTGGATGAGCATAACCTGGACTACGTTGACAAGCTTGAGCTGCTTATTCACCAGGGTTTGGATGCATGTTTGCAGTCCAGTCACCTCTTCTTTGCTGCCCCACGACAGGCCCGTCTCTTTCCAGGACGTGAGCCGCATTGGGGGTCCGGACCGGAACTCGGGGGCTGCGACCCACTCAGGGTCACGCGGCTCGGTGATGTAAAACCACCCCGATTGCCACCCCTTCAGGGTCTCCACAAAGGAGCCCTCGAGCCATAAGACGTTGGGCATCTTGCCCACCATGGCGCCTCCGCACTCCGCCTGGTTGCCGCACACCACCTTCGGCTTGACATTGAAAGTCTTGAGCCATAGGCCCGAATGGGGGCAGATGCGGAGGAAAGCCTCGCACATGACGATAAACGCCGAGATGTTGAGGATGAAGTTCGGGGCCAGATCATGGAAATCCAGGCCGTAGTAGAACATGAGTCCCCGGACGAATGGGTGGATAGAAAAGCCCAGTTCGCGGAGGAAGTGGGGAAGGAACACTACCCTCTCATGGGGCCTTGGGGTGGGGAGGAGCTGCCCCTCTTCGGGAAGCCGGTACGCGATGTTGTTAGACAAGTATCCGGCCTTCCTCAGTTTTTTGATGTGTCCCTCCACGACGAAGGAGACCATCCACTTGCCTCTCGCTCCGGACATGGCTGGAGAAGGTTGAGGTGGGGAGTGCGGACTTGGGCGCTGGAGCTCGAGTGCGCGAAAATGGATAGGCAAAGGAGGAAGAAGGCGTAGGTGAAAAGGTGGATCCTTATCCCCTTATATGGGTGGATGCAACTACGTGTCCCCACCAGCCTGGTAAAACTCGCTTATCTCCATGCGCCGTAATCAATGGCGCGGTTGGGTTACCCACGCCCGTATTGATGAGAATCCCGGAATAAGAGGACACGATCTCTGCTTCGACGAGACGTGCCAAGGAAACCGCCTAGCATGACACGCCGAGGTGGGACAATAAAACGATTCGAATAAAGGCTTGGCCGTGGTGCGATGTCACACTATGGAATACGTCAGCAGATTAGATTTGTGTAAATATTATTCTTTCTATGGCAATATGTGGAAACTTATTTTGCAGAGACGAACACTATCTTTGTGTTCAAAATCTTCTATGAAGTACTTGGAGGAGGAACCCGCCTTGCAATGCCGAAGACAATCTGCGCACCGGACTCGTCGTCATTGAAGCCTGGTTCAGGGGCTACTAAGGGAGTCCTGGATTAGGGGGTGTCCGGATGGCCGTACTATACCTTCAGCCGGACTCCTAGACTATGAAGATACAAGATTGAAGACTTCGTCCCGTGTCCGGAAGGGACTTTCCTTGGCGTGGAAGGCAAGCTTGGCGATACGGATATGTAGATCTCCTACCATTGTAACCGACTTTGTGTAACCCTAACCCTCTCCAGTGTCTATATAAACCAGAGGGTTTTAGTCCGTAGGACAACATACAGAACAAAAATCATACCATAGGCTAGCTTCTAGGGTTTAGCCTCTCCGATCTCGTGGTAGATCTACTCTTGTACTACCCATATCATCAATATTAATCAAGCAGGACGTAGGGTTTTACCTCCATCAAGAGGGCCTGAACCTGGGTAAAACTTCGTGTCCCTTGCCTCCTGTTACCATCCGGCCTAGGCGCATAGTTCAGGACCCCCTACCTGAGATCCGCCGGTTTTGACACCGACACCTCTACTTGACTAGCTCGTTAATCAAATATGGTTAAGTTTCCTGACCATAGACATGTGTTGTCATTTGATGAATGAGATCACATCATTTAGAGAATGATGTGATGGACAAGACCCATCCGTTAGCTTAGCATAAATGATCGTTTAGTTTTATTGCTATTGCTTTCATCATGACTTATACATGTAACTCTGACTATGATATTATGCAAGTCCCAAATACCGGAGGAACACCTTGTGTTCTATCAAATGTCACAACGTAACTGGGTGATTATAAAGATGCTCTACAGGTGTCTTCGATGGTGTTTGTTGAGTTGGCATAGACCGAGATTAGGATTTGTCACTCCGATCGTCGGAGAGGTATCTCTGGGCCCTCTCGGTAATGCACATCACTATAAGCCTTGCAAGCAATGTGACTAATGAGTTAGTTGTGGGATGTTGCATTACGGAACGAGTAAAGAGACTTGCCGGTGACAAGATTGAACTAGGTATGATGATACGGATGATCGAATCTCGGGCAAGTAACATACCGATGACAAAGGGAACAACGTATGTTGTTATGCGGTTAACCGATAAAGATCTTCGTAGAATATGTAGGAGCCAATATGAGCATCCAGTTTCCGCTATTGTTTATTGACCGGAGATGTGTCTCGGTCATGTCTACATAGTTCTGGAACCCGTAGGGTCCGCATGCTTAACGTTTGATGACGACTTGTATTATGAGTTATGTGATTTGATGTACCGAAGGTTGTTCAGAGTTCCGGATGAGATCACGGACATGACGAGGAGTCTCGAAATGGTCGAGATGTAAAGATCGATATATTGGAAGGCTATATTCGGACATCGGAAAGGTTCCGAGTGAATCAGGTAATTTTCAGAGTACCGGAGAGTTATGGGAATTCGCCGGGGAAAGTAGTGGGCCTTAATGGGCCATACGGAAAGGAGAGAAGGGCCTCAAGGGGTGGCCGCCCCCCTCCCCGCGCCCCCCTCTTTCCTTCTCCCTCTCCCTCCCCTTCCTTCTTCTCCTACTTGGACCAGGAAAGAGGGAAACCTACTCCTACTAGGAGTAGGAATCCTCCCTTTGGGCGCGCCCCTTGAGGCCAGCCCTCCTCCTCCTCCCCTCCTTTATATACGAGGGAGCGGGGCACCCCATAGACACACAGGTTGATCATTGATCTCTTAGCCGTGTGCGGTGCCCCCCTCCACCATAATCCACCTCGATCATATCATCATAGTGCTTAGGCGAAGCCCTGCGCTGGTAGCTTCATCATCACCGACATCACGCTGTCGTGCTGACAAAGCTCTCCCTCAACACTCAGCTGGATCGAGAGTTCGTGGGACGTCACCAAGCCGAATGTGTGCAGATCGCGAAGGTGTCGTACTTTTGGTACTAGGATCGGTCAGATCATGAAGACGTACGACTACATCAACCGCGTTGTCATAACGCTTCCGCTTACGGTCTACGAGGGTACGTGGACAATGATGAAGCTATGTACCTAGGGTAGGGTCATGGACCTGTCCTAACTACTCTACCCAAGGACATCTCTAGAAGAAATCACCTTTCAATCGACTTGGAGGTGTTCCACTCGACAAACTTGAAGACACTCGACCAAGAAGCAATCACTCGACCCAGTTTCAACCACTCGACGGCCAGGAGACCTAAAGTCACTCCGCACGCTAACGGTCGGTCATTAAGTAGCCTTTATGGTCATCATAGCACTTTATTAGAGGCGTTACCAGTAACGCCCGACCTTAATGTATTTAAAACCCTGCATAACTGAGGGCCGGAGGGGTCTGGCGAACTCTATATAAGCCACCCCCTCCTCAGTGTAAAGGGTTCGCACCCCTGTAATTCATACACACATAATCCAGTCGACCGCCTCCGGGCTCCGAGACGTAGGGCTATTACTTCCTCTGACAAGGGCCTGAACTCGTAAACCTCGTGTGCTTACAACTACTCCATAGCTAAGATCTTGCCTCTCCATACCTACCCCCCTACATTACTGTCAGACTTAGTCCCACGACAGTTGGCGCCCACCGTGGGGCCGGTGTTTTAGCGATTTGTTGGAGGAGTTGCGATCTTTTCCAATCCGAATCATCATGGTTTCTGGCGGAGTTTTGGTGGAGGGCCGCGAGATCCGTCTCGGCGCGCTCACGTTCATCGCTGACGACTCCGCTTGGCTTCAGGAGGCTCCGCTCGACGTGGACGCACTCCCTGTCTACGGGGCAACGCACTTTCGCGCGTGCGTCCGCGGCTTCCTCTTGCGGCAACCGTCGACCCATTATCGGTCGGCCCCTGTGTTGTCCTCCCTCCCTGTTTCCCACCGGTGCAACCGCTCCGGTCGGTCGAGACTTCAGCGGTGGGTGAGACACGCGGTGGCACGCCAGTCGGCCACCCCTCAAATCGCGGCGATCGAGCCCAACGAATCCCTCTACGGCCTATTCGACTGGCTCCGCAAAGACCGCATCCGAGTGCGACAGCAGTGATCCGACGGCGGGGGTTCTGATGGTCGATGGACCGCCCAGTCCTCCCGGTTTTCCCCGCACCGATGGAGGCGCAGGTGGAGGCGACTCACCGTATCCCCATGAGGAATATCTCCTCGAGCCTCTCACGTCGCTGCAGAGAGAAGAACTTCGTCGCCGGAACATGGATGCACTGCACACTCCTATCGTTGGAGAAACCCCCAAGGCTCGTGCCTTGGAGGATGCGCACCAGGCAAACTTGGCTGAGCGCACTCGACTGGAGAACCTCCAGCGAGCACTCGACGAGCGTGCGCGACAACGGGTTCCAGAATCCAGTTGACGTCACCTCTTTCCGTCCCCGCAGGTATATCAAACTCCGATTCAGAATTTAGCAGCTGCAACCCGTATAGCAGAGTCGATTCAGCCTTCCTAGTCAGAGGCTGGCAGAGGCTTGCTGCAGATCAGAGCGTTACTCCGGGCAGCAGGAGACCAGAATTCCGCTGTTTCTCAGTCACAGAACATGATTCATAGTAGATCCATTGCTGCAGACACAGTCCAGACGGCTCATAGCCCAAGATCGCCCCCGAGGCATGAGGGACGTGGGGGCCAGCGTGATCAGTACGGGAACCGTGAGCAGTATGATCACCGATTCGGTCGTGACGATCGACGTCGAGTGCCCACCCCTCCCCCGAGGAGTGGATCGTATGTGCCTCGACAGCAGGATGACAGGCGCCCTCATAGTGTTGGGCGAAGGATTCCAGTCGACCCCAGAGAACCAGGCTTTGATGCGAGATCCATTCTCGTTCAAGGTTTGGTCGACAGGAACAGAGCTCACCGAGAAGGTCACGACAGAGATGCACCTACCAGCAGCAGAGTACATGTTTCGGGGCCAGAGTGCTTTAGTAGAGCCATCAGGGCCGCTGTGATTCCTCCCAACTTCAGATTGGCGACTGGAGTCAGTAAGTTCACTGGTGAGTCCAAGCCCGATACTTGGCTTGAAGACTACCGAGTGGCTGTCCAGATTGGCGGTGGCAATGATGAAGTGGCCATGAAGCACCTGCCTCTCATGTTGGAGGGCTCGGCCAGAGCGTGGCTGAATCAGTTAGCACCCAGCAGCATTTACACTTGGGAAGATCTCTCCCGAGTATTTGTCACCACATTTGAAGGAACGTGCAAGCGACCGGCAGGGCTAACGGATCTGCGGTCTTGCGTGCAGAAGACGAATGAAACTTTGAGGGATTACATCCAGAGATGGATCATGTTACATCACACAGTAGAGAATGTGCCTAATCACCAAGCAGTCTGTGCCTTCAAAGAAGGCGTCAAGTACAGAGAACTGAATCTGAAATTCGGTCGAACCGG
This sequence comes from Triticum aestivum, assembly GCF_018294505.1. Taxonomy (NCBI): domain Eukaryota; kingdom Viridiplantae; phylum Streptophyta; class Magnoliopsida; order Poales; family Poaceae; genus Triticum; species Triticum aestivum. The sequence continues at coordinate 606,537,178 of NC_057812.1, forward strand.
AGACATGTCTCTGAATCGGATGATGGAGATTGCCACCAAGTACGCTAATGGTGAAGATGAGGATCGACTCCGGAGTGGCAAGCACAAGTCAGTCGCCCAAGAAACCGGAGGAGGAAATTCCAATCGGAAACAGAAGCGGAAAGCCGAGCCAGCTGCTCCTGGGGAAGCCTTGGCTATTTTAATCAAGGAAAGTTTAAGGGGAAACCCAAAGGGCCTTGGAACCCCAAGAAAGTTAAAGACCAAGACGGAAATGATGTGTTGGATTTGCCATGTCACATCCACACCAAGAAAGATGAAGAGGGTAAGTTCATTTACCCGAAACATACCACTCGACAGTGTCGGCTCTTGATCCAGCAGTTCCAGGGAAAACAACCCAAAGATAAGGAAAAGGAGTTGGACAAAGTTGAGGACAAGGAAGACAGTGATGATGGATACCCCCAGGTCAATTCCACCCTGATGATTTTTGCTGATGTTGAAAGCAAAAGTCGACTGAAAGTTATCAACCGTGAGGTGAATATGGTTGCTCCGGCGACACCCAGTTATCTGAAGTGGTCTCAGACTGCCTCACATTCGACCAGTCCGATCACCCAACGCACATTGCCACCCCTGGGAGGCAAGCTTTGGTGGTCGACCCAGTTGTTGAAGGCATTCGACTGACCAAAGTCTTGATGGATGGTGGCAGTGGTTTGAACATATTCTATGCTGAGACGTTGAAAGCGATGGGCATTCCGATGTCCAGACTAAGTACCAGCAACATGAATTTCCATGGGGTCATTGCTGGGAAGAAGGCTGAGTCACTCGGCCAGATTGCTCTTGGTGTGGTTTTCGGTGATTCCAAGAATTACCGCAAAGAAAAGTTGACGTTCGAAGTTGTGGATTTCCAGAGTGCTTACCACGCTATTTTGGGCAGGCCAACTTATGCACGCTTCATGGCTCGACCATGTTATGTGTATCTCAAATTGAAGATGCCTGGTCCCAAAGGTGTGATCACTGTTACGGGAAATCGGAAGGAAGCAGAAGAGTGTTTTCAGAAAGGCTCAAAGATCGCTGATGCTCAGATGGCAGTGGTGGAGCTGCAGGAGTACCAGAAGACTGCAGACCTGAGTGATTTGTTGCGAGCCAAGAAGCCCACTACAGAATCAGCTTTTCAGTCGTCTGGTGAAACAAAGCCGGTTCACATTCACCCGACCGATCCCAGTGCTGCTCCGACTCATATCTCAACAACACTCGACTCCAAATAGGAAGAAGCGCTCATCCAGTTCCTCTGTGAGAACTGGGACATCTTCGCATGGAAGCCTTCTGACATGCCGGGTGTTCCAGGGGGCTGGCTGAGCACCGCCTACGAGTCGACTCAAAAGTGAAACCTGTCAAAGAACATCTCCGACGGTCCACCGTCCAGAAGAGAAAGGCTATTGGTGAGGAGGTGGCTCGGCTCTTAGCAGCGGAGTTCATCCGAGAGATTTACCACTCCGAGTGGCTCACCAATGTTGTCATGGTCCCCAAGAAGGACAAGTCACTTCGCATGTGCATTGAATTTAAACATATCAATCGGGCCTGCCCGAAAGATCATTTTCCTCTCCCCCCGCATCGACCAGATAGTTGACTCGACTGCGGGATGTGAGCGACTGTCTTTTTTAGACGCCTATTCCGGGTACCATCAGATCCGTATGTATGGACCTGACGAGATCAAAACAACTTTCATCACTCCATTCCGGTGCTTCTGTTATGTTACCATGCCATTCGGCCTCAAGAATGCCGGAGCCACATTCATGAGGATGATTCAGAAGTGTTTGCTCACTCAAATCAGTCGGAATGTGGAAGCATACATGGATGATATTGTGGTCAAGTCACGGAAGGGTTCCGACCTGCTGACTGACCTTGCTGAAACCTTTGCCAACCTCAGGAGGTATGACATCAAGCTTAATCCATCAAAGTGCACATTCAGAGTTCCTGGCGGAAAGTTACTCGGTTTTCTCGTTTCCGAACGGGGAATCGACGCCAATCCAGAAAAAGTCGGTACTATACTCCGAATGAAAAGTCCTGTGCGAGTGCACGACGTCCAGAAGCTTACTCATTGCTTGGCTGATTTAAGTCGATTCATCTCTCGTCTCGGTGAAAAGGCGTTGCCTCTTTACCGATTGATGAAGAAGTCAGACAAGTTCGAGTGGACTCCTGAAGCTGATGCGGTGTTTGCAGAGCTCAAAGCTCTGCTCTCCACCCAGCCGGTGCTTGTTGCCTCAATCAGCAAAGAGCCTTTGCTGCTTTACATCGCAGCCACGGGACAAGTCATCAGTATGGTACTTACGGTCGAGCGGGAAGAAGAAGGAAAAGCCTTCAAAGTTCAGCGCCCAGTATATTATATTTCTGAAGTTTTGACCCCGTCGAAGCAAAGATATCCTCATTATCAGAAGCTTGTATATGGGATTTATATGACCACAAAGAAGGTTGCTCACTACTTCTCTGACCATTCCATTACAGTCGTCAGCGACGCTCCATTGTCAGAGATCCTGCACAACAGAGATGCAACTGGTCGAGTGGCAAAATGGGCGATTGAACTCCTTCCTCTAGATATCAAGTTTGAGGCAAAGAAAGCTATCAAGTCCGAAGCAATAGCAGATTTCGTCGCCGAGTGGATTGAGCAACAACTGCCGACTCAGGTTCACTCAGAGCATTGGACCATGTTCTTCAACAGTTCCAAAATGCTGAATGGTTCCGGTGCCGGGGTAGTATTGGTCTCCCCCCGAGGAGATAAGCTCAAATATGTTCTTCAAATCCACTTTGATTCCTCCAATAACGAAGCAGAATATGAAGCACTTTTATATGGGTTGCGCATGGCCATTTCACTCGGCGTCCGTCGCCTCATGGTCTATGGCGACTCAGATTTGGTGGTTAATCAAGTGATGAAGGAGTGGGACGTCAGAAGTCCGGCCATGACTGGTTATTGCAATACAGTGAGAAAGCTGGAGAAGAAATTCGAGGGGTTAGAACTTCATCACATACCCCGACTGAAAAATCAAGCGGCTGATGATTTGGCAAAAATAGGTTCCAAAAGAGAAGTCATTCCCAGCAATGTGTTCTTGGAACACATCCACACACCATCAGTTCAGGAGGATCCCTTCACTGAAGAAGCCCCGCAGCCAAAAAGTGCCACGGATCCGATTGAAGTTGAAGTCCCAGCTGTGGTTGACCTGATCATGGAAGTTTTGGTCATCACTCCCGACTGGACGGTACCGTACATCGCGTACATCCTAAGGAAAGAACTCCCAGAAGACGAAGAAGAGGCTCGACAGATCATCCGTCGATCCAAGGCCTTTACAGTCATAAAGGGACAATTGTATAGAGAAAGCACGACTGGAGTCAGTCAGAAGTGGATAACACCAGAAGAAGGTCAGATAATCCTTGATGATATCCACTCGGGGACCTGTGGTCATCATGGTCCTCTCGGACCATTGTGGCTAAAGCATACCGAGCGGGTTTCTACTGGCCAAGGGCGAATGAAATGGTGAAAGAGATAGTCGACAAATGTGAGGGATGTCAGTTTTACTCCAATATGTCGCACAAACCCGCTTCAGCCCTGAAAACCATTCCACTTGTCTGGCCCTTCGTTGTTTGGGGACTAGACATGGTTGGACCACTGAGAACGGGCAGGAGCGGCTTCACTCATGTGCTAGTAGCAGTCGACAAGTTCACCAAACGGATTGAAGCTAAGCCTATCAAGAATCTTGATGCTTGCTCATCAGAGAGTTGATATTCAAATATGGAGTTCCGCACAGCATCATCACTGACAATGGGTCAAACTTCGATTCTGAAAAATTCATAGCCTTTTGCGCCTCTCAAGGCACACGAGTCGATTACGCTTCAGTCGCTCACCCCCAGTCGAATGGACAAGCGGAAAGAGAAAACGACTTAATTCTCAAAGGACTGAAACCCCGACTGATGCGCGATCTCAAGCACGCAGCAGGTGCATGGGTCGATGAGCTTCCATCAGTTCTTTGGGGATTGAGGACAACCCCGAACCGATCGACTGGAAGAACCCCATTCTTTCTGGTCTACGGAGCCGAAGCAGTTTTGCCGAGTGACCTGCTTCACAACGCACCCCGAGTCGAGATCTACTCTGAAGGTGAAGCAGAACAAGCCCGGCAGGACGCAGTCGACCTCCTGGAAGAAGAAAGAGAAAAGGCCATGATCCGATCGACCATCTATCAGCAAGACTTGCGTCGATTCCATGCCAGAAATGTGAAGAGTAGAGCCTTCCAAGAAGGAGACTTGGTCCTCCGAGTGGATCAACAGAAACCACACAAACTCGCTCCTACTTGGGAAGGTCCCTTCATAGTCACCAGAGTCCTCCACAATGGAGCGTACCACCTCTATAATGTCGATCGCCAGATTGATGAGCCACGAGCCTGGAATGCGGAGATGCTCCGCCCCTTTTATACTTGAATTCTCACTCGGATGAGATGTAATAAGAAAAAACTTCTGTAGTTTATTAATCAAAGACAAGAGCGTTATAATTTTCCCAGTGATTGTTATTGTTTTTGTTTGCGTGAGAAATCCCCCAGTGGGTGGCTTAGCTGCGAATCCGTTTCGCCTAAGTTTGTAAAAATAATTTCCTACCGAGTGGTGAGCCAGCCTCCCACTCGGGGGCTTAGCTGCGAACCCGTTTCGCCTAAGTGTTTGAAAAACCTACCGAGTGGTGAGCCAGCTTCCCACTCGGGGGCTTAGCTGCGAACCCGTTTCGCCTAAGTGTTTGAAAATCCTACCGAGTGGTGAGCCAGCCTCCCACTCGGGGGCTTAGCTGCAGTCCAGTACTCGCCTAAGTATTTGAAAATCCTACCGAGTGGAGAGCACCTTCCCACTCGGGGGCTTAGCTGCGAACCCGTTTCGCCTAAGTGTTTGAAAATCCTACCGAGTGGTGAGCCAGCCTCCCACTCGGGGGCTTAGCTACAGTCCAGTACTCGCCTAAGTATTTGAAAATCCTACAGAGTGGAGAGCGACACTCCCACTCGGAGGCTTAGCTGCAGTCCAGTACTCGCCTGAGTATTTGAAAATCCTACCGAGTGGAGAGC
>NC_057812.1:606543026-606705119 GCF_018294505.1 Triticum aestivum
AACATGCGTTCCATCCCAATCCGCAAGGACGACGAGGTGCAGGTTGACTTCCACTTTCTCCTTGGGAGCTTCGCCACAGATACAACGTGCGCTCCATCCCAATCCGCAAGGACAACGAGGTGCAGGTCGACTGCAACCTTCTCCTTCGGAGCTTCACCACAAATACAACGTGCACTCCATCCTGACCCACAAGGACGACGAGGTGCAGGTCGACTGCTACCTCCTCCTTCGGAGCTGCGTCACAGATACAAAAATTGTCTCGAGTGAAGAACGAGTTCCACTCGATGGAGAATTCATGAAGATATTCAACGATAAACCAAGTTCAGATAAATCCTAAAGGTTCCAGACTGCAGATCGAAGTGCTCGGGCATTCAGCCCGAAAGAGTTTAATGGTTACAAAAATCACTCGGCATTCCGAGGCAAATTTAAGGTGGGGCATAAAAGTTTGTTCACTCCGCAGGAGGAGGACTGGCAGGCTCGACGAACTCGTCCAGGTCGACGCCGTCGGCGATCCGAGTGGCTGCAGCAATAAAAGTCGTGGCCCCTGGCCAAAGTGCTGTGTCGATCCATGACGTGGCGACCTTTAGTCGAGCCAAGTAGTCCACAACACCGTCGATGCGGGATTCCAGTCAGAGCAGATTCATGGTAGTTTCATCTTTCACGGGAGAGTTGATGGGGTCCAAACCTGGCTCAATCCGCCCAGTCTCCTCCTCGAAGTTTTGGCAAAACTCTGCATTCACAATCCAAGGATAAGTCAATTTTCGTATGCTGAGTCGATAAAAAAGAGAGAGAGAGAAAGAACAATTTCACCATCAAGAAAGAAGTGGACAACAAGCTGTTCAGACCCCAGTCGACTGCCAGCAGTCGACCGCGGTCTCGGGGACTACACCCAGTGGGTGCACTTGGCGTGCCCCCACCGGTTCTGTTCCCACTCGCCCAGACCGAGTGGAAGAGCGAAACTACCACTCATTCGGTTTACATTCGATAAGGACATACCAGATCAAGCGAAAGGATCAAAATACAAAGACTACAATCGACTGCCAGCAGTCCACCGTAGTCTCGGGGACTACACCCAGTGGGTGCACTCAGCGTGCCCCCACTAGTACAAAAATTCAATCGACGCTCCCAGTGGGTGTACAGACGCAAAGATTTTCGGAAAGAGAGTCCTCAGGTAGCATATCCTAATAGAACAAGTGGTGACCAACTAACCTGAACATTGCTTTGGAGAGCCGAGCTGGCGTCATAAGCGGCCTGACTGGCGTCCCGCACCGCTTTCATCTTCTCCATCATAATGCCCGCCTGGCGTATGGCTTCCTTGGCAGCATTCACTTCGTCCTCTGGGACATGATGGATCGCGAAAACTAAAGGTGAGTCCGCAGGAGCTTGAGCAGTCGATGAAGAAGGCAGGGCACTCGACAATGGTACGGCGAAGGTAACAGAACCCCGATTGGCATCACCAGCGTCCTGAACGACTGGTTCCGCCACCGGCGTCGACTGTGGCACCTTGCTTGCAGGAGCTTTCCTATTTTTCCTCGTCAAAGGCCTCTCAGGCTCTTCATCATCATCATCGGGGAGGTCAATAATGTTAGGAGCTGTTCAAAGATCAATCGCCAAAATCACATCACCCAATCGTACACATTGCAGTTGAGTCGACCAAATAAACAAGAATGACAGAAATCATACCCAGATTGGAAGTGACTGCATCCTCCATTGCCTCATCCTCATCTCTGTAAGCTGAGGTCCCGGAAGTAGCAGCGCTGCCAGTTCCAAAGTTCGTCTGGTTAAATCAAGAAAAAAATAAACATCACGGAGCGTCGAGTGAATACAAAGGGAGACACTCACGCAGAAGCGACGGGGATGTCGATCTTAATCTTCGGCAACGCCTTCCGAGGCTTCTGCTCTGCAACTTTGAGATGCTTTGACACTTTTTCAGTTGGAGTTGGTGAAGATGTCCGAGGACGCTTTGAAGACTGACCAGTCTGAGCAATCGCCTTTTCACGGGCGCTCAGTCGTTCTTGGTCAAGCTTGGATCGCCTCTCCCTACGAGGAGGCGACTCGACTTCTTCTTCGTCACTTGGGTTGTCGCTTTCTTCGTCCCCTTCTCCGTCAGAATGCCGTTCGCCACTGTCGCCGCCGCTCGCCTCTCCTTCCGGGTCTTGCTCTTGCTCTCCGTTGGGCATTGAGTACATTTCGATAAGGGCCTGAAAGAAAGCAGGAAGAATAAAGTCAGTCGACACAGTATAGACAGCTGCGCGAGTGAATTCAGATTATAATAAAAAACTCAGAATCGGACCTTTTCTGGTTCGTGGGACTGGTCGAATGGAGGAACTCTCCTGGCTCCCCTGGGGTTGTCCTTGTTTCCGGTGATGCCCGACAGCCACCCCTCCAGTGTGTCGTCATCGACCTCCTCCGGGTGAATCCGAGTGGTGTCGTCAAGACCCGAATACATCCACATCGGATGGTCTCGAGCTTGAAGAGGCTGGATGCGCCGCCGAAGGAAAACCTCCAAGAGATCCATACCAGTGACCCCGTCACGGATAAGCTGGACCACTCGTTCGACCAGCACCCTAACTTGCGCCTTCTCCTCTGGGAGCACCTTCAAAGAGGAGGGTTTCCTCACTCGGTCCATGGTAAAAGGAGGGAGGCCAGTCGACTGCCCTGGCGTCGGCTGGTCTTTGCAGTAAAACCAGGTCGACTGCCATTCGCGGACCGAGTCGGGAAAAATCATGCCCGGAAAGGAACTTTTCCCTCTCATCTGAACACCAAGACCCCCACACATCTGAATCACTCGTGTTCTCTCGTCACTCCGATTGGCCTTTTTCACCGTCTGAGAACGATAGGTGAAAATGTGCTTGAAAATACCCCAGTGAGGCCGACAACCCAAGAAATTCTCGCACAAAGACACGAAAGCAGCGAGATACACGATTGTGTTGGGAGTGAAGTGGTGGAGTTGTGCCCCAAAGAAATTCAGAAATCCCCGAAAGAAAGGGTGAGGAGGCAAGGAAAATCCACGGTCGACGTGGGTGGCAAGGAGAACGCGCTCACCCTCCCGAGTTGCGGCTCAGATTCCTTCCCTAGAAGCCGCGCCGATCCATGGGGGATCAGCCCTCCGTTGGCTAGGTCGTCGAGGTCTTCTTGGCGGATCGCAGAGCGGATCCAGTCGCCCTAGATCCAGCCCTTCGGCAGGCCGGCTCGTGAGGAAGATCCACCCCGACTGGTCGCCTTCCCCTTCGCCTTTGTCGTCGCCTTCTTCGCCCGCTCCAGAGCCGCCATCTTCTCCTTCCCCCTCGTCGCCGGCGAGACGCGTACAGAGCGGCGGCGCTGGGGCAAGAGCGAGCGCGACGAAGAAACCTGAAGAGGAGAAGAGGAAATGAGAATGCACTGTTCAAGAAACCCCGGTCCGACGCCTTATATGAGGTCGCTTCCGAGTGGCTGACTGGTAGGCCCGGACGATCCTGTCAAATCCCGTAACAATCGCGCGCACGATACGTGGCGAAAAAGGTGGCACGGAGATCGAGGCGACTCCGCCCTATCCCATCCGATTACTGCAGCCTCCCCCGTCCTGCGTGCTTCCCAAAATTCGAATCCCGCGAAATCTGCGGGCAGCAGAACAACCTGTCAGACAAAAGATCTCCTCCACACCATCACTCGACAAAAAACTAAGAATGGATCAAGGCGACTGAAAAGGAAGTTGTTGTCATCACTCAGGTTCATTGATCCGGAACAAGATATGCTCATGGCATGAAAAATGAGTCGGAGAAGTTCTCAACTCCTTCCCCACTCAAACCTCGATCCATTCGGGGGCTAATGATGAAGCTATGTACCTAGGGTAGGGTCATGGACCTGTCCTAACTGCCCTACCCAAGGACATCTCTAGAAGAAATCACCTTTCAATCGACTTGGAGGTGTTCCACTCGACAGACTCGAAGACACTCGACCAAGAAGCAATCACTCGACCCAGTTTCAACCACTCGACGGCCAGGAGACCTAAAGTCACACCGCACGCTAACGGTCGGTCATTAAGTAGCCTTTATGGTCATCATAACACTTTATTAGAGGCGTTACCAGTAACGCCCAACCTTAATGTATTTAAAACCCTGCATAACTGAGGGCCGGAGGGGTCTGGCGAACTCTATATAAGCCACCCCCTCCTCAGTGTAAAGGGTTTGCACCCCTGTAATTCATACACACATAATCCAGTCGACCGCCTCCGGGCTCCGAGATGTAGGGCTATTACTTCCTCCGAGAAGGGCCTGAACTCGTAAACCTCGTGTGCTTACAACTACTCCATAGCTAAGATCTTGCCTCTCCATACCTACCCCCCTACATTACTGTCAGACTTAATCCCACGACAGACAACACTCTTCCCTCTCGTTGCTATGCATCACCTAGATAGATCTTGCCTGTTCGTAGGAAAAAATTGAAATACTGCGTTCTCCAACACCTTGGACCCATGATCATTTGTCAAGGGCATGTAGGCTATAGTACCTCCCTCATAAAGATTTGCACCATATGGATGCCTTATGCCTCAGGGGTGTCGACCAAAGCATTGGTCGTGGTGAGGTTTTGGGAAAGACCAATGGCAGAGCTATGTTATGGCCTGTAGGGGCCATGCCCCCCAGCCTCAATCAAAAGCAGGAAGGATTTTTTATGGGGTTCTTAGATTAGAAAAATATATACACCCTTTTCCCTCCCCACCCCACCCCCAAACTTTCATTATTTCTGCTTGCCCCCCTGAATATCCTGCCTAGCTCCGCCACCGAGCAAGACTTGTAAAAACAGGGACCTTTCATCTCTCGATTATAAATAGTGCCACAACCCCTTTGGACCATGGATTTGGTTCCCCGATTGTGAGGTTGGCATCGTTGGTGCACCATGGTCTCTGCATAGTCATGTTCTCGAGCTGCCTTGAGCTTGAAATCTGCCTTTTTCCTTTGCCAGGCAATTTTTAGCCAAGATGGCGAGTATGGCCTCCTCAAGGCTCTTCTCTGTCAATGACATCGGTGATGGGCGTTGTTATGATTGTTCATCTCCCCCGTCGGTGGAGTTAGTCACGACGCCTTTGTCGTTGTTCGTGTTACAATGAGGACTTCCTTCTTCGAATAATCTCACAATCTAGCAAAGCGAGCAAGTGATGAGCATGCCCATCTAGAAGTGCTAGAGTGAGATCTTGTTTTGGAAGGTTTCAGCTCTGGGTTTTTTTCTGCTTGTTTCTTTACTGTTTTTCCTTTTTTGGATTCAACAAAAAATCAAAAGATTTTTGAATTTTAGAAATCTCTTTTTTAATTGTTTGTGTTTTCTCAGATATTCAAAAAGTGTTTGCCTACTTCAAAAAATACTCATTTTAGAAATGGATCACTTTTTAAAAAAATCATGACTTAAAATCAACATAAAAACCGACTGAAAACCCCGAAAAAAGGAACAACATGCTACAACATGGAAAGCAAATGGGTCGTCCTAGTCAAACAAACCTGTGCTTTTATCGGCATTATGATGCGAAGCGCACATATGGGAGCAACTATTCAGGGGGGTAACCCACTAGAACCAGGACAAAGTAGTCTAGCACAAGCTGCCTGTGGGCTTGGATTTTGTTCTAGCCAAATGTCGCACGACCAACCTGCGATCTCAGACATGTCCTCTTCATTCTGATTGGTGCCATCCATTCAGCAACCATCAATATTACCTCGTCTTCTTCAGCGTTCATGATTTCACTCTCGGGCTAGTAGCTCGAATTCGATGGTGAATCATCAAAAACCTCAGCTCTTGACATCGGGTCCATCTACACATAATGTGAATCATATATCGTATGTATGAATCTACGAGATGTTAAGCGAAATCAACAAGAAAATATTGGAGAAATTTACCTCTTGACAAGTCATTGACCACTTTGAGGTCGCACGGTGGAAGGGGTGGCGCAGGCGGATGATGAGAAAAAGGTGACGGGGCTACGAAAAAGTGTGGTAGGTCCATGAATGGCTCAACGGAGGCGACATTGGCCAAATCACGGTGGTCTAGGCTTTGGAGGTGGCCACCAACGAAGGCGGCACGAGGATGTGGATGGCAACGCAAGGGAGCATGTGACCTAAAATGTCCATGGTGCCAACATTTGTATAGATGGAGGGCGTGCTACATTGCCTCGCCAAACCTCCAAATGTGGAGGCTCGGGGTCTCGGTCTGTAGCGCCCTCGCCAAATCTCTATAATGACGGTTATTATGGCGATCAAAATGATATGGTTGACTTTGCTAGAGTTGCTCTTACGCGTGTGAGCATGATCACCAAAAAGGTGTCCTTCTAGCAACTGGCACCGTAACGAGGAATGGTGGCATTCGGGGAAATGTTAGGTCATGCACGATGTTTTTGTCTTATAACTGCCAAATAGGATAAATGCGAAGGTGGAGGAAAGAGAAATAAGAAGGGAAAAGGGCTTGCCTTCTCTTAATTAATAGATGATATCTTAGAATGTCTCATCACATATTTAGGAATAACTGGTTACTAGTTGAACATAAGACTAAGAAAAAAACAATTGTACATATGTTTTTATTGCCATCTCTTATTTATCAAAACTGCTCAAGATAAGATTGTTTTACCAACAGCTGTATATGTCCTTATAATGCCATATTATAGTCATGGCCTAGGTTATTTCTATATATATTTTTGCGGGAAATGGCCTTCATTATTTCAACATACAAGAAAAGAAAACAAAGACTATTTGGTCATAGATAACATAGTAGCATAACAATATACATGGTGTACATTTTTTTAGGACCTGATAAGTACCACACAAGTGGCACGAGCACATGACAACTCCAAACGTTTTTATGGCAAGTTTGGTGACGCAAGGATGACAACTTTAGTTGGCAGTCATGACAATTTTTGTGCTTCAGTTCATTTTTTACAGAAACTCGCCAGAATTTGCCATCCTTGCGTGACTGGAATTGTCATCGAAAATGTCAGGGCAGGAGTGTTACGCACCTGACGTGTGGCACTTATCACTTTTTTTAACCTGTTGCATTGCCTTCTTCTCTTTTACGTGAAATGATCTCTAATTTGTGACAGCAAAGCAATATTTCCTTGATACATAAAATGTTATTTTCCATGCTATATCTAAAAACAGTACAGAAGTTACATGTGGAACTATTTTAGTTGAAAACGATGAGGCACACCCCCATCGACAACAATACATAGCACAACTGGAGCTTCTCCTCCATAGATCATCACGACAAATCAGTGGCGCGCTTCCCTCTGTCTTTGTTTATGCAATTTCGTACGCCGACGGGAGCAGCCTGGGCACCGGGTGGGCCATCAGCGGCACGGCCCGCTGCAGCAGCAGAGAGAAGGCCTCCTCCATGTTGAGCTTGTCGGGCGTCTGGCCCGCCGGCAGCTCCCAGTCGAACGAGTGCACGAGCGTGGCCGCCGTCACGGTGACCACCCGCAGGCCCCAGCTGAGGCCCGCGCAGATCCGCCGGCCGGCCCCGAACGGGATCAGCCCGAAGTCGCCCCCCTTGACGTCGACGTCGGCGTGGGTCCCTCCCGGGAGGAACCGGGCGGGCCGGAACTCGAGCGGGTCGGGCCACAGGGCCGGGTCGCGGGCGATGCCCCACACGTTGACCAGCAGCTCCGTGCCCTTGGGGATGCGGTAGCCGGCGACCTCGCACTCCTCGGAGGCCATCCGCGGCAGCGAGAGCGGCGTCGACGGGTGCAGCCGGAAGGTCTCCTTGATGACCGCGTTCAGGAACGTGAGGCGCGGCAGGTCGGACTCCGAGACGAGCCTGTCCCGGCCCACGACGGCGTCCATCTCCTCCTGCGCCCGCTTCAGCATGTCCGGGTGCCGGATCAGCTCCGCCACCGCCCACTCCACTATCGTCGACGTCGTCTCCGTGCCCGCCACGAACAAGTTCTGCATGCATGCATGCAAGCAGAGTTAATCAGGCACATTGAACGGCTGCGGTTGTGGATTTGCCATGCCGGTCAGCGGTCACAGTCACGGCCGACTACGAAATAGATTGTTACCAGTATGAGCGCCTTGACGTCCGTGTCCGTGATCCTGTCCTCCTCGCCGCCGGTGAGGGACTTGTCTTCCTGCACCATGGCGAGCAGCAAGCCGAGCAGGTCCTTACCTTCCTTCTCCTCGCCGGCCGTGCTACCTCCGGCCCTTCTCTCGGCGATGATCCCGTTCATCATGTCGTCGAACCGGCGGTGCAGTTTCTTCAACCTGGCAACAACACCCTGCGGGTCGAGCCACCGGAGAGCCGGCACGAAGTCCCCGACGTTGAGCACGCCGCCCACCTCCATCACCTCCAGCACGATCTCCTTGAACTCCTTGGCGCCAAGCTCGGCGCCGGCCGCGGCGAACACCCGGAGCCCCACCGCCGCCCGCGAGAGAGCGTTGGTCGTGCACACGTTCGCCGCCTTGCCGACCGCCACCACCCCGCCGGTAGCAGCGGCATCAACGAGGGACCTCACCATGAGCGCGGCCTCCCGCTCGCGGAACCCGCGGAGGTCGTCGAGCGCGCGGGCCGAGAAGAGGTTCACGGCGCACACCTTCCTCATCGCGCGCCACCGGGGGCCGTAGGGCGCGAACACCACGTCCTGGTAGTTGTACGCCATGTGCTCGCCGCCAGAGTTGGGCGGGCGGCTGCTGAACTTGGCGTCGTGGGTGCGGAGGAACTGCTCGGCCGCGCCCGCCGACCCGGCCACCACGACGACGGAGCTGCCGAACCGGAGCCGGAGCACGGGCCCGTACACCTTGGACATCTCGTGCATGGTCTGGTGCGTCTTGCCGCCGAGCTGCGGGAGGTTCCCGAGCACCGGCCAGCCCCTCGGCCCCGGCGGCAGCGGCGCGCGCCCCTTGTCGGCGCGGAAGAAGGTGGCCAGCACATAGCATACGCCCACGGCAACGGCCAAGGTGGAGAGGAGCAACGGGAGAGGGATGTCCATGGCGACGAGGTGCATTGTTGCGTTCGATCGATATGCAAGCACTGCGGGTGCTCGAGTGTTCATGTATGCAATGCATGCATGGGGTTCAAGATGAAGGCGCGCGGTAGGTGGACATGACTGGCAAAACTGCACAGGTGACACGTCTCATCCGGCGAAGCTCAACCACAGCTTTTACTTACCAACTACTATAATATGGTCTCTTGCAGCTTTCGCCTACCTACCGGTATGCCTGCCACCATTGGCGTTTCGGATGGTTTAGTGTCGCCTACTACAGGACGGTAGTCCTATTCTCACTGGAAGCGATGATAGGGCGAGGATGGAAAATGTGCAGGTGAATGTGCACAGATACGCCCTGTTTGGAATCTCTCCGCTCCGCTCCGCCCCGCCGATATAAAGGTTACTAAACATGTTCCATCACTTGAGTATACTCCGTCGTATGAATGAACTGCGTGGTAAAATAGAGTACCTACCTTGTTGGTGATATGGCGAGAAATGATGACATTCAAGACGGGATCAAGTTTGAACTATGTACAATGAAGCACAGGCCTTAATGAACCATAATGGCGGAACAATCAGAAAAGGTGACCTGGTTTATCCTTGATTGTAGATTTGTAGTTGTATATGGTTACCAGGCAACCCCTGGCTTTTGTTTTCTTTCAACTGTATCCAACTCCGGAAAAGCTTTGGATGAAAAGCTGGACCATAGCCCATAGGCCTTTTCTCTAAATACCAGAAATGATGACATTCACGCAAATGTTATTGTGTCATCTGATTCCTGAACTCTAGTCCTAGCCCGGGCTATTTCAGCCTACAAGGAAAGGAAACAAAAAGTGAGATTCAAAGATGAGTTCATCGTAGACAACATAGTAAAATAAGAGCATACACATCATCCCAGCACACTAGCACAGCATGACGGGCTGGTGAGGTAAGCAAGGCCATGTATGGTGGTGGTGATGCAGATTCAGTCATACAAGACTTCGTTATCATACCAACTTTACCAAGCAATCTAAAAGGCTAATGTCGATATGGATATGTCCGTGGAAAGTAAGTTCAGCGGAAACAAGAACTGCATTTCATTTTTCTTGTCACAGAGCATAAAAGGCAGTAATTTACAAAGACTACTAATGCTGCATCCATTATCCATCGGTGCATCCCTTTCCCCGTTGGTCCCACACTGCTACGGCTATGCCCTGCCCTGCTGTCTAAGGCTCTAAGCTGGTCCTTCCCAGGAGCAATTTTATGAAGCTTAAATTTTTTTTGACGGCGATGAAGCTTAAATTTTACTCCCTCCGTTCCATATTAGTTGTCGCTGAAACGGATGTATCTAGACATAGATACATCCGTTTCAGCGACAACTAATATGGAACGGAGGGAGTAGTAGATAATACTACCATCCAATTTCATCAACAGAGAGCACGGGCCTACCTCTTTATCCCAGTTGGTATGAAGCATCATCACAAGCAGAGCTAGTATTTGCACTACCATGGCACATATGATTCCCAGCCAAAGCCCCTGCCACAGAAAGGAGGCTCATGCTAGAATTCAGGCAGAACCCGCAAAACGTATCCTCCCAGAATTGCATAAAACATATCGTACAACTTACCTTACCACCGATCTTCAGAACAAATGCAAAAATAACAGCTGAAGGGATACCAAAAGCATAGTAAGCACATAGGTTGATGAAGGAGCATACTTTTTGCCAGCCACAACCTCTAGCGGCACCTTCAGAGCAATAAGCAGATAAATTTAGAAATTGTTACCCAAGATCAGTACTAATGTTTCCAAAGAGCTACAGGGGTAGATTATTGTTCTCATATGAAGGCAAATCTAATGTTAAAGGGGTGGACATTTGAACCATATTCAACAAAAAATAACCCCAAACCTACTAATGTTTCCAACAAGCAACAATGATATATTGTTTCTTATATAAGGAAAACATTAAAGGGGTGGCCATTTGAAGCATATTAAGTAAAAGACAAACCTACTTATGTTTAAGTGGAACGAGCTGCAAAAGGGACCATGCCCCCTGTTGGTACTGTTTAAGCCCAACGTTTAAGGGAAGAGCCCATGTTAGTACTGTTGATGGCCCAAAGTTTAAGAGGAAAGAGCCCATGCTGGCACTGCAAATGGGATCGTACTACCTGAGGATTAATTTAAGATCCCGTGTTGGCACTGTGCACGTGGGATCCTACTACCTGATGAGGACCCATTTTGATTCAGGTTCTACATGTGCCAAAAAGGCTCATCTTAGAGCTGCCGTGTATGATGTGTACACATATGATGTCATTGACGTGTAATATGATGAGGTGATTCACATCTAAAAGCTTTCTGTTTGGGATACCGTGTTCAGGTGATGTGATCAGACACAGATGTCCTCCTGTGCAAGCAAGAGGCAAGAGCAGTGCATTTCTGTGGCAAAGTGCCAACCGTACTACAGGAATAAATTGAAAATACAGAGATTGTCCTCTCATTTTTGTCAAGTCACTGTTCAATTTTGTTCAGCAGTTTAAGCAAGTTGTTACCAATTGATCTGGTGGCTTGCATCCGTTTGATCTGTTAATATGTTCTGAACACCCAAACCACCAGTTTGTTTCTTTGCACAAGTGCATGTTCTAAAATGTGATGGCATGCCCATAATGCACTCAATTCTTTATTTTTTACTTCATGGCAGACTGTTGAAGATGTTGGATACACATTTCAAAGAAAATGATGTGTCTTGGCGCGGGCAAGTAGCCATAAGAAAGGAAGCTACTTCAGGCAACTTGAGCACCTGAAGCATACCTAGTGTCTCTACGGCTTATTAGAGCAGCAACCACCAGGAAATCTTGCACACAATCTAAACGCCCCAGCATGTACGGCGGCTGGTAAAGGACACAGATGATGAAGATGTACACTGCTGGACTGCTACAGTGATGTGGAGTGCACGAGTTGGTCAGAAAAGAATACACCGTGGAACTGCCACAGCCTCAGGATCAGGAGATATCCAGGAGGGTCAGGGAGTGCCAAACTTAAGCCTTAAGCCGCACAAGCTCTTGGGGCGCAATACAAGACAAAGCACGAGATTTTTATCGGCTCAGGTGCTTGTATATAAAGCCTGAGGAGAGATACATTTAAAGCCAAGGAAGGCGCTAGTGCAGTTGCCAATTGGTGCACCAAGATAAGAGGCATACAGTGACCGTCTCAGAAGGATCAAGAACTTGAAGGAGCTTGGGGGGCCTTGAAGAATCAACGCGTGAATTCACAGGTAAGATCGAGCTTCTCTACATGTGCTTGTTTTCTGTTTTCTCTTCCCAAAACAATTTCGATGGCATGCAGTTCTGTTGAATTTAGAGTTTGCAAGCTGAAATTCTGCGTGTTCTGCAGCAGGTATGGAGATGCTGGCGGGCGTGCAAGATGGCCTGAACATAGAGCAAGAGTATATCAACGCGATGCGCACGCAGTCTAACGTGCGCTTCTTATCAAACAAGGAAGAGATGGAAGCCCTTCTTCAGCCTCAGCAAGATCTCATCCTTCCGATGCTTCACAAAATGGGGCAGAAAAAATCTGCTGAAATCAAGCTCGCAATGTCCGGTTACTTTGATGCCAGTGCTGAGGCCTCGGAGATCTGCAAGCAGCTACTGAGGAATATCAAGAACACCGAAAGCAACTACCAATCAATGGACAGCTTCCTTGCAAGCATAGGCTGTACTACTGCCCCTAGTAGTACCTCCCTTGCACTGGAAACAATCCCGGGTAGAAGCAACCCTTTCAGCACCACCACAAGGAGCAATTTCAGACAGATTCATGACAGGTACTCCTCCGTGCTCAAGACCATCAAATCAAGTCACAGGAAAGTGGCAAAGAAGCTCAAGATAGTGAAAATCATCAAGAAGCTCTCAAGGACTTGCCTTGTCATTGCCGGTGGTGCGGTTGCCATTGGGATTGCAGCACACCTGCTGGTCTTTAGCCTTCTGGTTGGATCTGCGCTCATGGGGCTCTGCCCTATTGCGGTCAAGAGGAGGGTCACGAGGCTGAAACGTTCTAAGACAGAGTCTTTGCAGCAGCTGCAGGAGCAACTTGATACTGCCGCAAAGGGCACATATGTTCTTGGCAGGGACTTCGACACGGTGAGCCAACTCGCCGTGCGCCTCTCTGATGGTATCGAGCGGGAGAATGCAATGGCAACATATTGCATGGAGATGGTGGATGAGAAGTATCCGGTGCAGGAGATGGTGTTGGAGCTGAGGAGGAGTTGTTCCAGCTCTAGGAGATTGGCCATAGAGCTAGAAGAGCACGTGGGCCTGTGCCTTGCTACAATCCATAGAGCTAGAGTTTTGGTGATCGAAGAGATCTCCAAGCAAGCATGAATACAGTTGCCTGTTTAGTTAGTGTGGACATTATGTGTAGGAGTACTACTTCAGAGATGTATATATTTTTGTTAGATCGTGCAGGGAATTTGCACTTCAATACATTAGGATGGAAAATTAGGACAATTTAGCTTCAGCCAAAGAAAGAAAAGGAAGAAAAAACAAAAATAAACGGACGGTTTGTGAGAGTTTGAGCAAAACTAGAAATATCAACTGCAATTTCTTGCAGGGAAATTGATGCTTTGTTGTACAGTCAGTGTATATATGAAAACATTCTGAGATTATTTCTGAAATAGCACATGCAAGTAAAAAAAAAATTCCACCCATCCTCCAAATTATCCTGTTTCTAAACATTTGTTAGCAATTTATGTTCAATATCTGTTAATGATTTAAGTTCAATCTGATGGCTACTATTCGAAGGTAACATGCTTGAGGCAAACCAAACAGCATTAATATTGGCAGAAAATGAGTCAGGGGACTATGCAACATGAATTCTGTTTACACATAAGGCTTCCTCAGAAGGGAGAAAATTACTGTATTCTAGACATATAAAATTAATATTAAGATGTGTATTTAGGCCATACCTGATAGCGTGCATTGTATTCCATCCATGAAGTTAGAAGTGGCGAGAATTGGCATCATTATTGATACATACTTTACTATCTCTTCTTCATTGCTGTACAAATAACCCCACACATCTCGTACAGAAACTGTGATGATAACTACAAGGAGGCCTTCTACTAGGCACATAATTCCTGAAATAAGAACTGATAGACGTGCTGCCTGTGGATTCCCGGCGCCTAATTCATTGGACACTCTAATACTGCGTACAAACATTAATCATGAATTCAAACTGGTTAAGTACAATTTTGAGATGTTAAATCTCATAAAATGAAAGGAACGGAGTGGAATTCTGATATTGTGCTCCCCTGACCTTATTGCACTGCTGAGGCCACTTGGAATTGTATAAACCATCCACATTGTGTTTAGGCTAGATAAATGAACCAAAGTTAGTGGCATAATCAAGTATCTGAAAGCGTAATGTCAAGCTAGCTAACATTATACTTCGTGATTATCACAAGAAATGGAAAAGGGAAGGTGTGTAACACCATGCTACTGGCCTACCACCATGTGATTTAAGTGTACCAGGCAGGTAAATAGTCTTGTTATATAACAACACTGTTGAATCTATTAAAAATCGTCTGTTTGTTAAAGATTCTCAGTAATTTAGTGCAAGAGAGTGCTTCAAGTCCTGTTTTCTTACCTGATGGATAAAATTGAAGTTTCCAGTTTTGGATTTGGAAGAAAACCTGCAAGGAGAACCACCATCTCGAATGCCCAGTACTCCAAGCTGAACTATATTGCAAGCCAAACAACCAGTTCCATGAAGAAGAAGAAAGGTGGTAAACCACATATCACTTTTCACCCAGTTGTAAAGACATTCTATTGCCAAGATACTTATTAGCAAGACATTGTTTTTTAGCGGTTGCTCATATCAGGCTTACCAGGTCATAAATGTAGATGGAATGGCCAGACTTAAAAACAAGTTCACATCCTTTAACACCGCCCTTGACCATCCATGCCAACTCCTTCTGCCAGCTTCAGAGAATTTAACATACAGTGCTAGCAATATCACATTGAACCAGTAAGATACCGAGGTTGCCAGAGCTGCACCTCTGTAGCCAAGACCGGAATTTTGAACAAGGAACCAGCACAGCACAATGTGGAATATCAACGTCACCCCAGAACAAACTACCAGTGGGTGGACAATATTTTGGGCCTGCAGTAACTTGGTAAGGCACTGAAGCAATCCGTATGCGAAAAGACCGGGAATCAACAACCGGGCGTATGTTCCAGCTCCATACGATATCTCTGGATTTTGACCAAGAGCAGTAAGAATTTGGCCAGTGAAGGCCAATACAAAGGCCAGTGGAACGCTTGAAAGCATAAGAACGAAGATAGCCCTCTGAGCATGCGTCCCTAGCATATCATACTGTTTTGCCCCATATGATTGCCCGCACAATGTGTCGAGTGCGCTTCCCATTCCCAGCTGGCGCATTGCAACGACATGAAGAGGTGAGAATTTTCATCAAATCTAATTGCAACTGAAAGTAGGCATCATCTGATAATGTTGGAAGAAGATTTTATGCCTGCTGGTCACATAAGCATACTAATTTTCTGATAATCTTGCTCACACTGCATTAAAAACTACTAGCTCCTAGATGCTCGCTTTGCATTTCATATCAACTCGCTCTTCCTTTCAACTTCGGAAACAATTTCAGTTCTGGAAACAATTTTGTCATGCTTCACAAGTAGCAACACGGGCTTTACCAGGACGCTGAAGCCAGTGACGTTGGCGAAGGAGGAGGCGACGGAGGCGGCCGAGAGGGGGAGCTCGCCGAGGTGGCCGGCGAACATGACGGAGACCACCTGCAGGCTGTACTGCAGCAGGCTGCATGCCACCAGCGGCGCCGCGAGCCCCACCTGCCGCCGCACCTCGTCCCGCGCCGCCGGCGCCGGAGCGAGGGGGAGGAGGAGAGGCGCTGAGGAGGCCGTCATGGCTGCCGAGCTCGCCTCGCCTCGTCCGCCCATTCCACCCACGCTGGTCTTTGAGCTTTGACGAGCTGAAGGGAGGGGAAGACGCTGACGGGGCGCGCTGGTCGCTGTCGCGGCAATGACGCGCGGCGGCGCAGGCGATGAAAGGGGACAAGAAATACGGGCCACGCCACAGTTTGATAGCCCAATTTGGGGGTCTTGGGCTGGTTCGATTAGGACTGGGTTTCTTTCTCCCGAAGCGCGGTATTCAGGCTGGCTAATGAATTGGAGCCTGATAGGCTTTAAGGACACTGCATAGCCCAAGCAGAACGCAGATCCGAAAATACAGATCCTCACTGCGTACTCTTTTATGAGAGCTGCTATATGTACGAGAGAAAAAAAAATGCACGACAGAAATTCATACGATTTTTATACGACCAGACTCATCTGGTGATGTGGGCCCAAACCTCAGGAAACGTGCCTGTGTTTTGTCGTACGAAAATCGTACGAAAAATCATCGTACACAAGGCAGTTTCATTCTTTTATTATTTTCCCTCTAAAAAATGAATGTGTATTCTTTTTTCCATTTTTATAGTACTTGATTGGTACATATGTGTACAAACAATTATTCCGGTGTCTTTTTTAGGACAGTAGTCCAAAACAAAATTTCAGGTTAAGAACTGCAGTAGACTACTATCCATAAGGCAGTACACAACGAGCAATGCTACACACATAGACGGCATTTTAAGGGATCAACAGAGTGGCTTAGAGCAACTCTAGCAGACCTCGCAAAACGCCGGCCCGCAAAATGCGTATGCAGTTCGCGTAAAACAGCTTTTTACGGGACGGCACGGGCTGGCACAGATGCAGACCCTCCCCCCCCCCCCAAACGGATCCGTAAAAAAATATATTTACGGAATATGCTTTTTTACGGGTCGGCTATGCGGGTTCTGCTCTTTGCGCCGATGCATCCCCGCAAATCATCAGCCCGCAAATCTCAAATCCCAGCGGTCGATCCCAGCGGCGGCAGCGACTGGGAGTGGCTCTTCTCGCCGGATCTGAAGGGGCGGTGCAGCGGCTCGGCGCGAGAGGGTGTGGGGCGGCCCCGCAGAGCGATTCCGCCCGCAGATATGGCCGGAATCGCCGGCGGCGGGCGGGCGGAAGCAAGGGCGGACGGCGACGGAAGGAAGGAGAAAAAGAGCGCGGGCTGAAATGTCCCTCCCGCCAACTGCTTCTCTGTGATGCAGGGCACCGCAACCGCGAGGAGGAAACCCGCGTTTTCCCGGGTTGGGACCGAAAATTTGCCATGCCCCCTAAAAATTTTTGCGGGCCAGGGCGGGATACGTGTTCTGGCCGGGCAGGCTTTTCGGACCACACCCGCATTTTGACGGTTATTTTACAAGTCAAGAGCTTTTGCAGGGTCTGCTAGAGTTGCTCTTAACTAGCATATTTAGATTGCATAGAAATAAGGCGAGGGGCCACCGTCGCTGAATTCAGGGGAAATTAGTTTGGAAGAGACCCGTGAAATCTCTGTAAAGAGCCCGTGCGTTTAGAATTTTCGATACACTATTTTCTCTTGTGATGCTTGTGTACCAACAGAAAAAAAATTCGAAGAAAGCAAATTTTTTTTGAGCATCAGTACAGACACAAGCACTCATATACACGCGCATACACTCATCCCTATGAACATACACAAGCACACCCTATCCCTATGAGCACCTCCGAGAGACTGAACCGGCATATCATCTTGAGATTTACAAAGTTACCGTAGGCGCCTCGTCATCGACGGGAACGTCAACCCTGGTGGGTTGGGGATACCACTGTCCACCTAACCAACTCAACCACAGGTTGATTCGCGAAGAAAGCAAAAATCTTTACATCTATACCAATATAAAGAGATCAAAGGGGCAGACCCAATTGATCTCGGCCATCGAATTAAGTCAATCCAACGACCTAGACTACTCCAATGGCGGGCATTAATTGTGTTTAATGTGCAATTAATATCATACCAAATATTGCACTAATCACAGGATTAACACACAAATAATGCCATACCTAATATCTGCGTGCAATTAATATATTATCTAAATATTAACGTGTATTGCACGTGCGCATTTACTAATATTAATTAAACACCAGCAAAAAAACATCAACATTATAAAAAAACTTCTAAAGAAAAGAAATACAATCATGTATTTGGAGAATCATTCATCATCTTTATCATGCGCATGCTGATGACCTGTCGATGTTGTTGCCCATGGAGTTTTGCGTTGTCATGGAACAACAAATAGCATTCACAAAAGGCAGTTGGGAATTCATCGACCTCTGCCAGAAAGTGCTGACAATGTCGATCCTGGATGATTCGCGGCCTAGAGAAGAAGTGGCACAGGGTCGATCCTATCTATACATCCGTCCGGTTCGAGGAAATAACTAGATCAATGTTGTTGATGCCGAAGCAGTATTGACCCTATGACAAAACAACCAACCACCTCTACTTCCACGGACGAAAGGAAAAACATGCTCACCCCAATCTCGTTGCTAGATTTGACAGTGGTTGCATCGCCAAAGCTGAAGAAGAAGTCAAGGAGACCCTATTGAACCCTACGCCACCACCACCGGAAGGGACAAAGTTGTGCACAATGAAGACATGCATTTCACCCGATCTCGTCACTGGAACCGACAATGCCACGCACCATCAGGGCCAGAGAAGAAGCCAGATGAACAATCATTGAACACCGTCTCCACCACCATCGAAGGGACGAAGCTGTGGACAAATGGAGACTTGACTAATGCCCTAATACAAGGGTAACTATAGCTCCCACTGGTGGATCGTAGTCTCCCCACACACGCACCCTCACCGATTGAGGACGAGTAGAACGACAATTTACCGGCAAAGGAGGAGTGGCAGCTGAGGAGGAACCTAAAAAGTATCAAAACAAATCCTATCAGGGTCTGTTTTCAAAGATCTCATCGAAACAAAGACAAAGGTTAAAGGAAATTATGGCTCAGAGACACTATAAAGAGAGCAACAATTTTGCAAACTTTTGGAATCATATTTTGGAAAGTTGGCATTATCAGTTTATTCTAGAAATTAACTTTCTACTTCCAACATCTTATTGCATAATGAATCTTTTCGATAAAACAAACCTCGAACGTTCGTAGTACATGTGGATACCCCAAAATTATAAAGTATAAAAAAGACAACAAAATATCCATTCCACAAGAAAGACTTGTGGAGGGCAGGCCTGTTTTTTTCTACAGCCGTCGCTTCCTCCCTTCCCCACAGCCACTAGCTCCTACCTTCTCACCCCCCTTCCCTCACCGCATCTAGAGACTAGAGGTCGGACTAAGTCTCAACGTTGATCGATGAACGCGACCGTGGTATTTTTTGTTGCTCCGGCAGCCTTCATCGACGAGATGGGATATACGAACGACGCCTTGAGGTAGATGGTATGGTTGTGTAGTAGAGTGGTGGTCTTCCTGTAACGCCCAAGACGCAACTATATCTTCCACGTGTCGAGGCACGACTTAGAGGCATAACCGCATGTTGGTTTTGTCGCAAGAAGGGTCATCTTCACATAATCCCATGTATAAGAACAAGGATAGATAAATAGTTGGCTTACAATCGCCACATAACACAATGATCAAATAATTCATACATCATTCAGAGTACACACATAGTCCGACTATGGACAAATCCAAATGAAAATAAGATAAACCCAAATGCTAAATCCCGATCGTCCCAACTGGGCACCACTACTGATCATCAAGAAAAGACACGTAGTAACGGCCAAGGTCCTCATCGAACTTCCACTTGAGTTCGTTGTCATCGCCTGCACTGGTATCATCGGCACCTGCAACTGTTTTGGTAGTATCTGTGAGTCACGAGGACTCGGCAATCTCAAAACCCGCGAGATCAATACTATGTAAGCTTATGGGTAGGATGTGGTTATAAGGTGGAGTTGCAGCAAGCACTAAGAAAATATGATGGCTAACATACGAGTACAAGAGTAAGATGAGAAACTACGCAACGGTCGTAAGCTAGAAGTGATCAAGAAGTGATCCTGAACTACTTATGTTCATACATAACCCAACCGTGTTCACTTCCCAAACTCCGTCGGAAAGAGACCATCACGGTTACTCACGCGGTTGATGCATTTTAAAATAAGTCAAGTGTCAAGTACTCTACAACCGGATATTAACAAATTCTCATCTGCCACATAACCGCATGCACGGCTCTCGAAAGTTTATACCTTGCAGGGGTGTCCCAACTTAGCCCATCACAAGTGCTACCTCTTGAGCATGCGTTGGTTTTCCCTTGAAGAGGAAAGGGTGATGCAGCAAAGTAGCGTAAGTATTTCCCTCAGTTTTTTAGAACTAAGGTATCAATCCAGTAGGAGACTACATGCAAGTCGCCTAGTACCTACACAAACAAACAAGAACCTCGCAACCAACGTGATAAAGGGGTTGTCAATCCCTTCACGGTCACTTACGATAGTGAGATCTGATAAAGATAATAAGATTAATATTTTTGGTATTTTTGTCGTATAGATTGAAAAGTAAAGATTGCAAAATAAACGGCGACAGAAATGGCTAGTTGCCAGTAAACTAATATGATGTAAAGTAGACCCGGGGGCCATATGTTTCACTAGTGGCTTCTCTCAAGATAGCATATATTACGGTGGGTGAACAAATTACTGCCGAGCAATTGATAGGAAAGCGCATAGTTATGAGAATATATAGGCATGATCATGAACAAAGGCATCACGTCCGTGTCAAGTAGACCGAAACGATTCTGCATCTACTACTATTACTCCACACATCGACCGCTATCCAGCATGCATCTAGAGTATTAAGTTCATAAGAATAGAGTAACACATTAGGCAAGATGACATGATGTAGAGGGATAAACTCAAGCAATATGATATAAACCCTATCTTTTTATTCTCGATGGCAACAATACAATACGTGCCTTGATGCCCCTACTTTCATTGGAAAAGGACGCCACAGGATTGAACCCAAAGCTAAGCACTTCTCCCATTGCAAGAAAGATCAATCTAGTAGGCCAAACTAAACTGATAATTCGAAGAGACTTGCAAAGATATCAAATCATGCATATAAGAATTCAGAGAAGAATCAAATATTGTTCATAGATAATCTTAATCATAAACCCACAATTCATCGGATCTCGGCAAACACACCGCAAAAAGAATTACATCGAATAGATCTCCAAGAACATCGAAGAGAACTTTGTATTGAGAACCAAAGAGAGAGAAGAAGCCATCTAGCTAATAACTATGGACCCGAAGGTCTGTGGTAAACTACTCACACATCATCGGAGAGGCTATGGTGTTGATGTAGAAGCCCTCCATGATCGAATCCCCCTTCGGCAGATCACCGGAAGAGGTCCCTAGATGGGATCTCACGGGTACAGAAGGTTGCGGCGGTGGAAAAGTGGTTTCGTGGCTCCCCTGAATGTTTTCAGGGTAAGTATATATAGGTGAAGGAAGTAGGTCGGTGGAGCTACGAGGGGTCCACGAGGGTGAGGGGCGCGCCGCCCTACCTCGTGGCCACCTCGTTGCTTCCTTGACCTCCACTCCAAGTCTCCTGGATTGCTTTTGTTCCAAAAAAGATCCTCGAAAAGGTTTCATTCCATTTGATATTCCTTTTCTGCGAAACACTGAAATAGGCAAAAAAACAGCAACTGGCACTAGGCCTCCGGTTAATAGGTTAGTTCCAAAAATAATATAAAAGTGCATATTAAAGCCCATTAAACATCCAAAACAGATAATATAATAGCATGGAACAATAAAAAATTATAGATACGTTGGAGACATATCAGCATCCCCAAGCTTAATTCCTGCTCGTCCTCTAGTAGGTAAATGATAAAAACATATTTTTTATGTGGAATGCTACCTAACATAATTTTCAATGTAATTTTCTTTATTGTGGCATGAATATTCAGATCCGAAAGATTCAATAGAAAAGTTTAATATTGACATAAAAATAATAACACTTCAAGCATACTAATAAAGCAATCATGTTTTCTCAAAATAACATGGCCAAAGAAAGTTATCCCTAAAAAATCATATAGTCTGGCTATGCTCTATCTTCATCACACAAAATATTTAAATCATGCACAACCCCGATGACAAGACAAGCAATTGTTTCATACTTTTGATGTTCTCAAACTTTTTCAACCTTCACGCAATACATGAGCGTGAGCCATGGACATAGCACTATAGGTGGAATAGAATGGTGGTTGTGGAGAAGACAAAAAGGAGAAGATAGTCTCACATCAACTAGGCGTATCAACGGGCTATGGAGATGCCCATCAATAGATATCAATGGGAGTGAGTAGGGATTTCCATGCAATGGATGCACTAGAGCTATAAGTGTATGAAAGCTCAACAAAAGAAACTAAGTGGGTGTGCATCCAACTCGCTTGCTCACAAAGACCTAGGGCATTTTGAGGAAGCCCATCATTGGAATATACAAGCCAAGTTCTAATAATAAAAAATTCCCACTAGTATATGAAAGTGACAAAATAGGAGACTCTCTATCATGAAGATCATGGTGATACTTTGAAGCACAAGTGTGGAAAAAGGATAGTAGCATTACCCCTTCTCTCTTTTTCTCTCATTTTTTTATTTGGGCCTTTTTCTATTATTTTTATGGCCTCTTTTTTTCGTCCGGAATTTCACCCAACTTGTGGGGGAATCATAGTCTCCATCATCCTTTCCTCACATGGGACAATGCTCTAATAATGAAGATCATCACACTTGTATTTACTTACAACTCGATACTTTGAACAAAATATGACTCTATGTGAAAGCCTCCGGCGGTGTACCGGGATGTGCAATGAATCAAGAGTGACATGTATGAAATTATGAACGGTGGATTTGCCACAAATACGATGTCAACTACATGATCATGTAAAGCAATATGACAATGATGAAGCGTGTCATAATAAACGGAACAGTGGAAAGTTGCATGGCAATATATCTCGGAATGGCTATGGAAATGCCATAATAGGTAGGTATGGTGGCTATTTTGAGAAAGGTATATGGTGGGTTTATGGTACCGGCGAAAGTTGCGTGGTACTAGAGAGGCTAGCAATGGTGGAAGGGTGAGAGTGTGTATAATCCATGGACTCAACATTAGTCATAAAGAACTCACATACTTATTGCAAAAACCTATTAGTTATCGAAACAAAGTACTACACGCATGCTCCTAGGAGGTAGATTGGTAGGAGAAGACCATCGCTCGTCCTCGACCGCCACTCATAAGGAAGACAATCAATAAATAAATCATGCTCCGACTTCATCACATAACGGTTCACCATACGTGCATGCTACAGGAATCACAAAATTTAACACAAGTATCTCTCAAATTCACAACTACTCAACTAGCATGACTCTAACATTACCATCTTCATATCTCAAAACAATCATCAAGTATCAAACTTCTCATAGCATTCAATGCACTTTATATGAAAGTTTTTTTTGAGCTGGAATACCTTGCATTCCAAAAATTATGGTGGACCAACCAAATCAGCGGCCACAGCATGGATTACATCTACGGGGAACTCCGAGAGCCAAGCATGCTGGCCAGTTGGGAGGTTCTGATCGTGAGAGGCTACCAGCACATGCGCTGGCTTGTTACAATTCCTGGGCTCGAACACTACATTGGCTTCAATAAACGCTTGCTATAGCTGGAACTTTGCTTCCCTGAATAAGACTCCCAGGGGGTTACGATCTGACATCGACGAGGCCGTTGCCTGCTGCAAGGGGAGGCAATCCGTTTGGAAAATCACCCGGCCCATGCATATTCTACAACCCTCCCGCCGCTGCCAGGAGCATTTCGCCTTCGACATTCCTGGCTAGGGCACCCCATCCCCCTGATCATGTCGCAATGTCATAAGATGCATCAAAGTTGATCTTGGTGTAGTCTGGATGGGGGGGCTTTCACCGGGCAGACGGTCTAGGTGTGGCCTGGTTCTTCTTCCCGAGAAATTCCCTCCATTCAGCAAGATCAAGGCGCACTTTATATGAAAGTTTTTATTATACCCATCTTAGATGCCTATCATATTAGGACTAATTTCATAACCAAACCAAATTACCATGTTGTTTTGAAAGACTCTCAAAATAATATAAGTGAAGCATGAGAGACCAATAATTTCTATAAAATAAAACCACCACCGTGCTCTAAAAAGGTATAAGTGAAGCAC
Organism: Triticum aestivum; assembly: GCF_018294505.1. NCBI lineage: Eukaryota > Viridiplantae > Streptophyta > Magnoliopsida > Poales > Poaceae > Triticum > Triticum aestivum. The sequence goes on from NC_057812.1 coordinate 606,567,076, forward strand.
TAGAGCAAAATTATCTAGCTCAAAAGATATAAGTGAAGCACATAGAGTATTCTAATAAATTCCGATTCATGTGTGTCTCTCCAAAAGGGTGTGTACAGCAAGGATGATTGTGGTAAACTAAAAAGCAAAGACTCAAATCATACAAGACACTCCAAGCAAAACACATATCATGTGGTGAATAAAAATATAGCCTCAAGTAAAGTTACCAATAGACGAAGACGAAAGAGGGGATGCCTTCCGGGGCATCCCCAAGCTTAGGCTTTTGGTTGTCCTTGAATTTTACCTTGGGTTGCTTTGGTGAAAGCACAAGTGCTCCCTAGGTGGTTTTGGTAATTAATGTCAACATATCTCTTGTTGGACTAACACTTTTACCTAATATGTTTCAGATAAGTTCAACAATGAAGTGGTATGGATTAGAGGATGTGGAACCCCTTCAATATGCTAAGGACAAAAGGATTGGCTCAGGCTCCAAGCTCAAGACTCTGCATTTTCTATTTTAGTGATCCAAGATCACATTGAGTCTATAGGAAAAGCCAATACTATCAAGGAGGGATGAGGTGTTGCTTAATGAGGCTCTTGCTCAAAGTGCTTAGTAATATGCTCCAAAGCCCTCAATTACTTTCTCACATCCACATATGACCTAAACCAAAAGTCAAACTCGGCCCCACCAATTCTTTCTATCCGGCGCCACCAAGTTCAGATGTCATAGCCACTGCTGCAAACCGAATCAATCTATGGATCACAGGGGCAAGCCCCGGCGTGAGAGGACGGTTACCAATCCCGGCACGGAAAGTATAACCACGCGCCGGCCGAAAACCGCATACGGACTTCATCCGAATTGCACCGTGACACGGCATGATATAGGGGCGCCGCACACCCCCTATGCTTCACCGATGAGGTAATGGAGCACCAGTTCCCAAAAGGGTTCAAACTCATGAACATCGAATCATATGATGGCACAACAGATCCCGTAGTATGGATTGAATACTTTCTTCACCACAATCACATGGCTCGCGGTGATGATCTACACGCCATCAAATACCTTCCCCTCAAACTTAAGGGACCAACACGACACTGGCTAAACAGTCTACCAGGAAATTTTATTGGTAGTTGGGAGGACCTGGAGGATGCATTCAGAGACAACTTCCAAGGTACCTATGTTCGCCCCCCAGATGCCGATGACCTTAGCCACATAATTCGTATAGGCTAGACACATTCATAATCATACATGCTAGACAATTAGGGTTTAGCTATTATGGTCTCATGGTAGATCAACTCTTGTAACCCCTATACTCATCAAAGTCAATCAAGCAGGACGTAGGGTATTACCTCCATCAAGAGGGCCCGAACCTGGGTAAACATCGTGTTCCTTGTCTCCTGATACCATCGATCCTTAGACGCACAGTTTGAGACCCCCTACCCGAGATCTGCTGGTTTTGACACCGACAACGACTACGAGTGGATGCAACTTTTGAAAACATGACGGCAACGGAGTGCCAATGCAATACGAATGATGCGATGATGAAATGCAATAAGAAAATAAAACACATGGCAACAATGAAAAACATGGAAGGCATCTGGAGTGTCGGTCTCGGGTCGTTACACTTCCCAACCGGGCCAACAGTCTTTAAGGATGAGGCATCGGTGGCCTTGGTCTCATCTAGTGGCTGAGGCAGAAATTTGGCAAGCTTTGGCCTCCACCACACCTTAATCTTTTCCTCCCTTTCATGTTATATGCACATTGAATGTTTAAGAAAGCTTCATGCTTGGAATTGTTATGTGCTACCCTGCCTAAGCCGGCCATATCTTGAAAACTTTCTGCCTTCGCCACTGGTCCCATCTTCAGCTATGCGGGCGACAGCAGGGACCTTCGAAACCAGGTGGTCTTCTGCTCAGATGTGTGAATGGCGTCATGGTCCTGCGCTTCTAGGCAGTTGTCGTAATGGGACGAAGGGTCATGGACCTTCAGATCCGGCGACAATGACGAGTATGTTTTGTCAACCAATTCTGCTGCCACAGGTGAGGACGATGGAGCATGTGGTTGGTGCCAGATCTTCACTGCATGTGTGACAGTGGCCTTCGTCGTTCTAAGCCTTTGGTGGTGAAAGTGCTAATGGCACTTAAGCTATATTTTGGTGTGATGATAATGTGGTTAGTTGAACTAATATCGGTTGCTAAAGTTTATCTCAGGTTATTGGTTCTAAGCGCCCGCGATGGAGATGTGCGAACCCCCATTTCAAAAAGGACAAAGGCGTGGTCTTTCGACACTTCGAAGGTTTAGTTTTGGTTTGCTTTGAGTCGTAGGAAAGACCGCACTATTAAGAGGGGTCTGTGTGGACAAATGTTGTGTGGGAATGCCTTTGCCGAGCCTTACTCTCTTACCCTTCCCACTCCAACCACCTCATATGAACCTAGTGTGTGTGTTGTGGTACTCAGAAAGTTGCAACAGTAAGTTACTGGGTACCCCGTGCGCATGGGGTCTTTTAACCCCCGTGCGCATGGGGTACTGGGTAACTCTCTGGGTACCCCGTGCGCACACCCCGTGTGCACGGGTTACTGCGTAACTCTCTGGATACCCCATGGTCTTTTGACCCCCGTGCGCACGGGGTGGTGCGATTGTCTCTGGATACCCCGTCCGCACGGGGCTGACTTAGCCTGTGCGCACGGGGTCCAACGGGCAGAAATCCCCACCCTCACATGAACACTATAAAAAGGCCCTTCTTCCTCCTCCAACCCTTAACCCTAATGTCTTGTTGAGCTCCACCATTGCTACACCCCATTTTGCTCAATACTCTCAATCCCTCCACCCAAACTTGTTGAAACTTTGGGGATTGGGAGAGCAAGACCCGATCTACAACTTGACCAAACCAATTCGCGTTCCCCGCAACATTTCTTCCCCATTGACTTGTTACTCTTGGAGCTTGGGCTCCTAGGCGGTTAGAGGTTCCTCCGGAAGCTTCCTTGCTTGTGGTGTGCTCCGGAGAAGTTCGTAAAGGTGTGGTGGTCGCCTTCAAGACCAACCCCGAGTGGTTCGAGGCTCATCCGTTGGGGGTGACTCGAAGGAGAATACAGTGAGCCTTTGGTGGCATTCCACAAGATTTGGCTCCGGCACCGCTCCAAACGGAGATTAGCTCTTCCCCAAGGAAGAGTGAACTTCGGGTTAAAATCCGCGTCCTCGTCTCACTTGTGGTTAATCCTTTCCCACACCTTTCTTAGTTGTTGTATGCTTGTTGGCTTGCTAAGTAGTTTGTTGCCTAGCTTTTCTTCTTGGAGCTTGCTTGTCATATAGGTTGCATTCACCTAGTTGCATATCTAATGAACTCTTTTATCCGCTAAGCCTTAAAATGTACAAGAAAGATTAAAATTTGTAGTCTCCTATTCACCCCCCTCTAGTCGACCGTATTGATCCTTTCAATTGGTATCAGAGCCTCGTGCTCTAATATAAGGTTTTACAACCTTAGAGGATATGGTCGATCTAGGGAATGAGGGAGGTGGCCTACCCGTTGGGGGGGATGGTCAAAACCAACCCCCCGCCGCGAATGAGACACTTGGTGCTCCGGTCGTTGCTCCTGCTGCTACTACTAACCTGAATGTCCCCTTGACTGCGGCCGATCTTCTTTCAATGTTTGCGGACCTCAAAGTCTCTATGTTGAAAGTGGTTCGTGCCTCGGTCAAAGAGGAAATTGATGCTCGCCTAAAGCCATCAACGTCCGCATCAAACTTGTTTAACCCAAATGAGGTTCATGATGCGGCTGACTCGAGGGAACCTCTTGCTTCCCCGGCTCGTACTCAAGTTCCCCAGTACAATGCTGTGGAACCCTTTTACTCTCCTCAACCCTTGCAACATCCCCGCATTAATCCTGTTGGGCCTCTGCCCCCTTTGAAAGCTAATGCGTTTGCTAAGTGGAAGCTAGATATGGAGTCTCACATGCGCAGTGCTTCAACTCAATTGTGGTGGATTGTGGTCAATGGATTCAACCACAAGGACCCAATGAATCTCACTCCAAGGGAAGCAGTTGACGATCAACTCAATGCTACCGCACACAACATGCTTCACAACGCAATGAATAAAGACTATAGTGATTCCATTGCTCTTCTCAAAACCGCAAAGGAAATTTGGGATTGCCTTGAGGAGGCTCTTGAAGGAGATGAAGCAATTCGAAGATCTCGGTTGGCCTTGCTCAAACAAAAAGTCAATCTCTTTGTGAGGAATGAGGGTGAGTCCGCAGAAGAGGTTTACCGAAGGTTGAAGTCCCTTGTGCTCAACTTGAGAACCTTTGGGTGCACTTGGGAAAATGATGAATTCATCAAGGACAAGTTCATAGATGCTATGGTTCTCACAAAACATTCCATGGTCATGATGGTTGATCAACGTCCAGACTATCACAAGTTGACTTTGGCTCAAGTTGTTTCCACCTTCTCTAGCCATGTTCTGTTGGAAAGCAAGTCCAAGAAAACATTTGCAATAGCTCAAGCAACCAAGAACTCCAATCTTGCCTTGAAGGCCAAGAAAGTGATGAGCCAACCCTCAAGGGAGGAAGAAGTGAGTGAAGAGACATGTGAGGAGGATAATGATACCTCGTGCCGGCAAATGATTTTGCAGAAGACTTGGCTCTCTTAGTCAAGAAGTACTCCGGGACCATGGCAAACAAAGGAAGAAATCTTCAAGGAAGATCTTTTGGACGAAGGAAATGCTACAATTGTGATAGCCCAAGACACTTTGTTCATGATTGTCCATATGAGAGACGTGAAGACAAGTCCGAGAAGCTTGTGCTTAAGAAGAAGAAGTTCACCAAGTTTGCAAAGAGGAAGGATGACAAGGCTCTTGTTCATGAAGAATACATGTCTGGAGATGAAGATGACGGTGATGATGATCAAGTGGGCATAGCCGCCTTCGCCATGCATGCCACTACCTCCTCCTCCACCACCGACCTCTTCGACTCTCCAAACGAGGACAAGCCATTCACTCATCGATGCCTCATGGCCAAAGAGGTAAAAACAAAGTCCAAACCTAAGAGACCCGACAACTACACTCCCAATGTCTCATGTGAGATAGTGGAGGATGAGTGTGAGGAGGGTGTGGATAATGATGAGGAATCCTTAATGGCTTTCATGAAAACTCTTCATGGTGAAGCTCGTGCTCGTTTTGGCGATCTCCTTAAGTCACTTGCCGAACGCGATGCCTTTATTGAGAACGTTGAGAACCTCCTTATAGAGGAAAAGAGAGAGTTGATCTCCTCGAGCACGAACTTAATGAAGAGAGTGTCATGAGAGCATCACTTGAGGAAGCCTTATCTGCTCATCAAATTGACTTTGTTAAAACCAACGATGCTTTGCAACTTGCTCTTGAGAATAAAGATGCTCTTAACGTTAGAGTTGAAAAACTTCTAATTGACCATACAAGACTTGTTGAGGAGCATGAGTTCCTTGTGATTAGTTCCAAGGTTGTCAAAGGTGACCACATTGCTCTCACCGAGTCTTATGCTCAATTAAAATCTACAACCATTAAGGCTCTCACTTCCGTACCTCATATTGATTTAAATGATGATGCTTGTACGGCTAACTTTGCTCATGATTGCACCTCCCTTCAAGAGGAAAATAAGAAGTTGAAAACTCAAATTGAGAAAGGGCTTGTATCATGCATCCAAGGGGAGAAAAACCTACATGATCTCTTGAGCAACCAAAAGGAGTGTGTTGCCAAGGAGGGAGTTGGGTTTAATCCTGCATCTAAGAGTGGTAAGAACAAGAAGAAGAAGAACAACAAGAAGATCGGTCCGACTCCTTCCCCTCCCCAAAAGGTAGTGTTTGTGCAAGAAGGGCACAGGGAGAAGGAGAAGGAAATGAAGGGTGTTGGGAATGGTAAGGTCATTAGGGACAAGACTATTCCAAAGAATTTTGCCAGCAAGAACAATCCATCATATGTTCTCATGAGAGGAGATGATGGCTATACCTTTGCAAAATTTGTTGGAACTAACGATGATGATTATGCTTGGACTATTTGGGTTCCCAAGACCCTTGTTGCTAACTCACCAGGACCCATTGCAAAATGGGTACCTATAACCAAAGCTTGGTTATTGTAGGACTATGTCTCCGGTGGAACTCAATGGGTGATCGACAGTGGATGCACCAATCATATGACCGGAGAAAGGGAGATTCTTGTGGAGTTCATTGATTCACTCAAGGCCTCTTCGAACATCTCCTTCGGTGACAATAGCAAGGGAAAGGTATTGGGTTTGGGCAAGGTGGTAATTTCTAATGATTCATCTCTTGCAAATGTCATGCTTGTCCAATCCCTTCACTACAATTTACTTTCAACTATTCAATTGGCTCGTGCCGGATATGATTCACATTTTGGTGAATTCCATGTGACCGTCTTTAAGAAGAGTGAGGGAGTCCTGGATTAGGGGGTCTCCGGACAGCCGGACTATCTCCATTGGCCGGACTGTTAGACTATGAAGATACAAGATTGAAGACTTCGTCTCGTGTCCGGATGGGACTCTACTTGGCGTGGAAGGCAAGCTAGGCAATACGGATATGGATATCTCCTCCTTTGTAACCAACCTTGTGTAACCCTAACCCTCTCCGGTGTCTATATAAACTGAAGGGTTTTAGTCCATAGGACAACAATCACAACAGACAATCATACCATAGGCTAGCTTCTAGGGTTTAGCTTCTCTGATCTCGTGGTAGATCTACTCTTGTAATACCCATATCATCAATATTAATCAAGCAGGACGTAGGGTTTTACCTCCATCAAGAGGGCCCAAACCTGGGTAAAACATCGTGTCCCCTGCCTCCTGTTACCATCCGGCCTAGACGCACAGTTCAGGACCCCCTACCCGAGATCCGCCGGTTTTGAAACCGACATTGGTGCTTTCATTGAGAGTTCCTCTGTGTCGTCGATGTTAGGCTTGATGGCTCCTACTATCATCGATAGCGATGCGGTCCCGGGTGAGACTTTTCTCCCCGGATAGATCTTCGTATTCGGCGGCTTTGCACTGTGGGATAATTCGCTTGGCCTTCTGGAGCAGATTGAAAGCTACGCCCCTGTCCGTCAGGTCAGATTTGGAAGTTTGAACTACACGGCCGACATCCGCGGAGACTTGATCTTCGACGGATTCGAGCCACAGCTGGGCGCGCCGCACTGTCACGATGGGTATGACCAAGCTCTGCCGCCGAACAGTACCCTTAGCTCGAAGCCAACTACGCCAATCGAGGATGGGTGGTTAGACACCGCCTCAGGGGCTGCAGTCTCAACGGCGATCGAGCCTAACACCTGCCTAACCCTCTGCGCAGCCCGTGACTCCAAGGTGCCGGACTCTTTTCCAGACTCCGAACCATCCGCGCCCCTGCCAATCGAATCCGACTGGGCGCCGATAATGGAATTCACCATCGTGGATACCTTTCAGCACTCGCCCTTCGGCGACATTCTGAATTCACTAAGGTCTCGCTCTTTGTCAGGAAAGCCCTGGCCGGACTATGGCCAACAGAATTGGGATGCGGACGACGATGAAATTCGACGACCACCCACCACCCACTTTGTAGCCACTGTCGATGATTTAACCGACATGCTCGACTTCGACTCCGAAGAGATCGACGGTATGGACGATGATGTAGGAGAGGAACATGAACCAGCGCCTATAGGGCACTGGAAAGCCACCTCGTCATATGACATATACATGGTGGATACACCCAACGAAGGCAATGGCGACGAGATAGCGGAGGATGACCCCTCCAAGAAGCAACCCAAGCGCCGACGTCAGTGGTGCCGCTCTAAATCCCGCCAAAGCAAAAGTGGTGATAGCGGCACAGGAGATAATAACACTCCGGATAGTGCCGAAGACAACAACAATCCCCTCCAGCAAGATTTAGAGCAGGAGGATGAAGGAGCCAGCTCTCCTGAGAGAGTGGCAGACAGAGAGGAGGAGGATGACAATTACATCCCCCCCTCCGAAGACGAGGCAAGCCTCGGCGATGATGAATTCGCTGTCCCAGAGGATCCCTCGAACAAGAGCGCTTCAAGCGCCGGCTTATGGCCACGGCAAATAGCCTGAAGAAAAAGCAGCAGCAGCTTCAAACTGATCAAGATCTGCTGGCTGACAGATGGACTGAAGTCCTCGCGGCCGAGGAATATAAACTCGAGCGCCCCTCCAAGAATTACCCAAAGTGCAGGTTACTACCCCGACTGGAGGAAGAAGCGTATGATACGGCTGATCGGCCACCTCGTGGCCGCGATAGAGAGGCATTCCAGCCAAAATCTCAGCCTCCACCCTGACGCCATTCAAATAAAAAGGCATGGGGAGATACGCCAGACCTGCGAGACATATTGGAGGACAAAGCAAAGCATGCAAGATCGATCTACGGATCACGATGCGCACCACTCTGCGAGACGATAAACGTCATGCCGGATACAGTAAAAGCAAATCCGGCCGGGCCGAACACAGCGGGCAAGACCCATTCGAGCCGCGTCGCAATATAGCCCAATGCAGAGGCGCCGCACACCCCTTATGCTTCACAGGCGAAGTAATGGAACATCAATTCCCAGAAGGTTTCAAACCTGTAAATATTGAATCATACAACGGCACAACAGATCCCGTAGTATGGATTGAGGATTTCCTCCTCCACATCCACATGGCCCGCGGTGATGACTTACACGCTATCAAATACCTCCCACTAAAGCTCAAAGGACCAGCGCGACATTGGCTTAACAGCTTGCCAGCAGACTCCATTAGCTATTGGGAAGATCTGGAAGCCGCATTCCTCGACAACTTTCAGGGCACTTATGTGCGACCACTAGACGCCGATGACTTGAGCCACATAATTCAGCAGCCAGAAGAGTCGGCTAGGCAATTTTGGACTCGGTTCCTTACAAAGAAAAATCAAATCGTCGACTGTCCGGATGTGGAGGCCTTAGCGGCTTTCAAACACAACATCCGAGATGAGTGGCTAGCCCGGCACCTTGGTCAGGAAAAGCCGAAATCTATGGCGGCTCTCACGACGCTCATGACCCGCTTTTATGCGGGAGAAGACAGCTGGCTGGCTCGCAGTAATAACATATCAAAGAACCATGGTACCTCAGATAACAAGGACGGCAATAGCAGGTCACGTCACAACAAACATAAGCGCCGCATTAACATCAAAAATACTGAGGATATGACAATCAATACCGGATTCAAAGGCTCTAAACCCGATCAGCGGAAAAAGCCATTCAAACAAAGTACGCCGGGTCCGTCCAGCTTGGACCGTATACTCGACCGCTCGTGTAAAATACACGACACCCCAGACAAGCCAGCCAATCACACCAACAGGGATTGTTGGGTGTTCAAGAAGGCCGGCAAGTTAATTGTCGAAAACAAGGACAAGGGCCGCATAGAGATGACGAGGAGGAGCCCCGGCAGCCGCACACTGGAGGGCAGAAGAGGTTTCCCCGCAAGTGCGGACGATGAACATGATATACACGACCCACATCCCCAAGAGGGAGCAGAAGCATGCGCTCAGGGACATATATGCGTTGGAGCCAGTCGCCCCAAAGTTCAACCCTTGGTCCTCTTGCCCGATCACCTTCGACCGCAGGGACCATCCCACTAGTATCCATCATGGCGGATTCGCCTCACTGGTCCTAGACCCAATCATTGACGGATTTCACCTCACTCAAGTCCTTATGGATGGCGGCAGCAGTCTGAACCTGCTTTATCAGGACACGGTGCACAAAATGGGTATAGACCCCTCAAGGATCAAACCCACAAAAACAACCTTTAAGGGCGTCATTCTAGGTGTGGAGGTCCATTGCACAGGCTCAGTTACACTGGAAGTGGCCTTCGGATCCCTGGATAATTTCCGAAGCGAAGAGTTAATCTTCAATATAGTCCCGTTCCGCAGTGGTTATCACACGCTGCTTGGGCGAACCGCATTCGCTAGATTCAATGCGGTACCGCATTATGCATACCTCAAGCTCAAGATGCCAGGACCTCGCGGAGTTATTACAGTCAATGGAAACACAGAGCGCTCTCTCCGGACAGAGGAGCACACCGCGGCCCTCGCAGTAGAAGCGCAAAGCAGCCTCTCAAGGCAATCAACTAGTTCGGCGCTTCAAAGCCCGGACACCTTCAAGCGCGCTCGGGGCAATCAGCAAATAGACCGCCTGGAGCGATCTGATCTCGCGTAGCAATACAGCGGCCACCCCAATCCTAGCCCAACGGCGAAATTCGTGCCGCGCGTACATAATTACGCATTGAAAATACCATGGGCACATGTGGGGAGGGGGGCACAACTGCGGCACGCCCCAAAACGCGGCCTAAACCGCACTAAGGGCTTCCCGTTTGGTTATTTTTCTTTTTTCCAGGAACTTAATCTCTGGAAACACGGTCCGGCAGCACTATTGCCAAACACATGATGCAGCAACCAAGGAGGCAGACAGCTACGTCATACCACGGAATTCCCAGGTTGATTATAGTAACAAGTGAAATATTTAATTTAATATCATTCCTTAGCTTGCCCTTGGAAAGGACATAGTCCTACTCTTTGCTTATCGCACTATCTGTATCACTCTGCTTTAACGCAATTTTTTAATAAACAATGCATGACATTACGACTATTATTGCATTCTTGTTATATATATATATATATATATATATATATATATATCTATGTGTTCATTAATGATGCCTTGCAACCGTACACTCTGGTACGACCAATACACCAGGGGCTTACGTACCCCATAATACGGTGTGAAAAGTCCGAACACTTTCACAAGTGCGGCACCCCGAACTTATAGCATTATATGCATCAGCTCTGAATCATGTCTTTGGTTAAATGTTGGGTTTGCCCGGCTCCTATGTTTTGGTACCTTATGTTCCGCTCTACCGGCTAAGGTAGCGCTAGGAGAACTACTGCGATTGTGCCCCAGTTCTGCTGGGCTTAGCACGTCAGTAGAGAAAGCTAAAACTGATTGTCATGATAAGGCGAGAGACTGGTCGCTGTTCGGCGAGGTTTTTCGAGTCCCTAAAGACTTATGCCGCTTAGGGCGAGGGGCCGGCCCTGTCCGGCTTACAGGCATGTATCGTGCCCCGAATTCGGCCTTCCGAAAACCAGGGGCTTCGCCGAAATTTAAAATTATAGAATTCTATGGCTAAGTGAGAGTGATAAAGTATTATTAGTCCGGTTGCCTTGTTTGTTGTGCTGAGCACCTCCCTCGAAGGACCCAAATATGGGAACAAGAGTGCTCAGGTTTATCCCGAACACCCCAGCACTCGCGGCATGGGGGCAGAAGCCGAGGACTAGCCATCTTGCAGATTGGATAAACGGCCAAATAGAAGGTAGTATTTTAAATTCACACAAGCGTTGCATAGCGCATATGAAACAAGTTTTCATCATACATGATCACACGAGCATGTCTCATTCTAATATTACATCTTTTGACCACTCATCCGCGATGAGACGGGCACCCGGCAGAACACCCTTGTAGTACATCTCGGGGTGGCGGTGCTCCTTGCCCTCCGGCGGCCCCTCCTTGATCAGCTTCACGGTGTCTAGCTTGACCCACTGCAATTTCACACGGGCGAAAGCCTGGCGTGCACCTTCAATGCAGACAGATCGCTTGACGACCTCCAGCCGCGGGCAGGCATCCACAAGCCGCCTCACCAGGCCGAAGAAGCTGTTCGAAAGGGCGTCGCCAGGCCACAGCCGGATAATAAAGCTCTTCATGGCCCGATCGGCCGCCTTATGTAGCTCGACCATCTGCTTCAGCTGGTCGCTCATTGGCACTGGGTGTTCGGCCTCAGCATACTGAGACCAGAACAGCTTCTCCGTTGAGCTTCCATCCTCGGCCTGGTAAAATTGTGCGGCATCGGACACACTGCGGGGCAGATCTGCGAATGCTCCTGGAGAGCTCCGGATTCGGGTAAGTAATCGGTAATTTACTTTTACATGCTTGCTTTGCATATAGAAAGCCTTACCCACCGCTATCTTCTTCATTGTGTCGATCTCTTGGAGGGCCTTTTGGGCTTCGGCCTTGGCACTTTTTACACTCTCGAGGGCCACGGCAAGCTCAGACTCCCGCGTCTTTGAGTCAAGCTCCAATGCCTCGTACTTCGCCCACCCAAGCCTCGTGCTTCTCTCGCTCGGTGCGCTCCTTGGCCGCTTTATCTTCGGCCTTGGTTAGCGCTTGCTTCAGGGTCGCCACCTCGGTCGTGGCCCCTGGAAAACATACAATGATCCTGTCATTTTGCAACCGCGTCCTTTTATATATATACATATCTATAGACGGGGTATTACTTACCCTTGTTCTCCTCGAGCTGCCTCTTGGCAAGGCCGAGCTCTTTCCTGGACCCCTCGAGGTCCTGCTTCAGTACGACGACCTCCACAGTCAGTGCGGCTGACGCCAGCAGCGAAGCCTGCATATGCGTATTGACACACTTATATTAGACTCCTGCGATATTATTTGATCCTTTGTTCGAAATTTCTTTGTGAACACCGAACAAAGCATCAGGGGCTACTGTCTATGCGGTAATATTTCTACTATATTTTAAAACACTTACCTCAAAGCCTGTTAGAAGGCTGGCACATGCTTCAGTCAATCCGCTCTTGGCATACTGAACCTTCTGGATCAACGCACTCATGATAGTGTGGTGCTCCTCGTCGATGGAAGCGCTGTGAAGCGCTTCCAGCAGATTGTCCGGTGCCTCTAGATGGACAGAGGTCACTGGCACAGGTGTCTTGCCCCTCTTAGAAGGAGGCCGCCTGCCCGAGCCCGGAACCGCTGGAGGGTCCGGCGCGGTGTTCGGCTGAGGGCCGAACTCGTAGCTCTCGGGGGCCCCGTCCTCGTGGCTCCCGAAGTCCGGAAGGTCGCCTTGAGGCGCCTCCAGGACTGTCTCCCCTCGACCCGGTGCCTCTTGAGACAGCACCTCGGCGTCGTCAGCAGGATGAGGGGAGGTGGCGGTCGGGACTGGATCACGATCCATGTCCGACGAGCCCAGGGAGCCGTTCGATGATACATCGATGCTGGTTCGCGGCAGCCTGCATAATCATGTTCGGCGTTAGGGAAAGCAGTGCGACAAAGGAATGCTATGAGTTACTCTGGTATCCGAATACTTACGATCTCCCCGGGGGCTTGGCCCGGGGCAACCACTCATCTTCGCCCTCGTCGGCGGTGGTGGAACTGTCTGGAAGGAGAGTCCTCCCCTTCTTGGACCCTTTGGCCTCCCTAGTTGGGGCGGCCTTCCTTTTCTTGTCTCCCTTGCCTGGAGGGGGAGCATCTTCTTCTTCCTCCTCATCTTCGGGGGAAGAGTGTGCCGCAGAGTTATCGGACAATGAGTCCGATAACACCTGGCGTTGGGAACTCTTTTGGGTTCCCTTGGCCTTCTTGGTCTTCTCCAGCACCTTGTAAGGAGCCAGAGCCAGCATCTCCTCAGGAGAGTGCTCGCAGTGTCTTCAGGCAAAGGGGCCGGACAGTTAATCTGCCCCGACATCTCCACCTATTCCTATCAAAGGCATGGAGATTAGACCCCGCGCATAATTAAGCTAGGGAAAATAAATGTCCTACGGGACGTATTGAACTCACCGAACGCGCTAGACGCTTTGCGCTTAGTCCGCGGTCCTCGGCGAGAGAAGGGGGACCTCGGCGCCCTTGAACAACACCTTCCAGACATCCTTGTGCGTCATATCGAAGAGCTCACTCAGAGTTTGGTGCTGCGTCGGGTCGAACTCCCACAAGTTAAACTCCCGTTGTTGGCACGAGAGGATTCGGCGGATGAGCATAACTTGGACTATGTTGACAAGCTTGAGCTTCTTGTTCACCATGTTTTGAATACATGTTTGGAGTCCGGTAAGCTCTTCCGAACTACCCCAGGACAGGCCCTTCTCTTTCCAGGAGGTGAGCTGCGTGGGGATGCCAGATCAGAACTCGGGGGCCGCTGCCCATACAGGGTCGCGCGGCTCAGTGATGTAGAACCACCCCGATTGCCACCCCTTTATGGTTTCCACAAAGGAGCCCTCGAGCCATGTTATGTTGGGCATCTTGCCCACCATGGCGCCTCCGCACTCTGCCTGGCGGCCGCCCACCACCTTCGGCTTGACATTGAAGGTCTTCAGCCATAAGCCGAAGTGGGGCTTGATGCGGAGGAAGGCCTAGCACACGACGATAAACGCCGAGATGTTGAGGACGAAGTTCGGGGCCAGATCGTGGAAATCCAGGCCATAATAGAACATGAGCCCCCGGACGAATGGATGGAGAGGGAATCCCAGCCCGCGGAGGAAATTGGTGAGGAATACTACCCTCTCATGGGGCCTGGGGGTGGGGATGAGTTGCCCCTCATCTGGGAGCCGGTGCGCGATGTCGTCGGGTAGGTATCCGGCTCTCCTCAGTTTCTTGATGTCTCCCTCCGTGACGGAGGAGACCATCCACCTGCCTCTCACTCCGGACATGGTTGGAGAAGGTTGAGGTGGGAAGTGTGGACTTGGGCGCTAGAGCTCGAGTGTGCTAAAACGGATGAGCAAAGGAGGAAGAAGGCATGGATAGAAAGGTGAATCCTTATCCCTTATATGGGCGGACGAAGCTAAGCGTCCCCACTTGACTGGTAAAACTCGCTTATCCCCCAAGCGCCGCAGTTGATGGCGCGTTTGGGTTACCCACGCTCGTATTGATGAGAATCCCGTAATAAGGGGACACGATCTCTGCTTTGACAAGACGTGTCAAAAAACTGCCTCGCGTTATGTGCAGGGCTGGTTAAAGGGAACGGTTCGAATAATCACCGGGCCATGACATAACGTCATGCTGCCGAAACAGGCCAACAAATTAGATCTGTGAAAATATTATTCTCTCTACAGTGGTACGTGGAACTTATTTTGCAGGGTCGGACACTATCCTCGTTTTCAAGTTCTTCTGTGATGTATTCGGAGAAGGAACCCGCCTTGCAATGCCGAAGACAATACTGCGCGCCAGACTCATCGTCATTGAAGCCTGGTTCAGGGGCTACTGAGGGAGTCCTGGATTAGGGGGTCTCCGGACAGCCGGACTATCTCCATTGTCCGGACTGTTAGACTATGAAGATACAAGATTGAAGACTTCGTCTTGTGTCCGGATGGGACTCTACTTGGCGTGGAAGGCAAGCTAGGCAATACGGATATGGATATCTCCTCCTTTGTAACCAACCTTGTGTAACCCTAACCCTCTCCGGTGTTTATATAAACTGAAGGGTTTTAGTCCATAGGACAACAATCACAACAGATAATCATACCATAGGCTAGCTTCTAGGGTTTAGCCTCTCTGATGTCGTGGTAGATCTACTCTTGTACTACCCATATCATCAATATTAATCAAGCAGGACGTAGGGTTTTACCTCCATCAAGAGGGCCTGAACCTGGGTAAAACATCATGTCCCCTGTCTCCTGTTACCATCCGGCCTAGACGCACAGTTCGGGACCCCCTACCCGAGATCCGCCGGTTTTGACACCGACAAGGAGCAATCTCAAAGTGGTCTTTGTTGGGCATGTTGAAGACAACCTTTACGTGGTTGATTTCTCGAAACAGAAAACTCATCTTGCAACATGCCTAATGGCCAAGGCCGACGTGGGGTGGCTATGGCACCGTAGGCTAGCCCACGTGGGCATGAGAAATTTACAAGCTCTCTTAAAGGGGGAGCACATTCCTGGGCTAACCAATGTGTCTTTTGCCAAAGATTGTCCTTGTAGTGCTTGCATTGCCGGAAAGTTTCATGAAAAAGCTCATAAAGTGAAGGCTATCATCACCACCTTGAGGCCTCTCGAGCTTATCCATTTGGATCTATTTGGGCCTCCAACATATGATAGTTTGGGAGGAAGGAGATATTGCCTTGTCATTGTTGATGACTTCACAAGATATACTTGGGTGTTCTTTCTCAAGACTAAAGATGAAACTCAAGAAACCTTCATCAACTTTGCCAAAGAAGCTCAACGTCAACATAACTGTGAGATCAAGGCAATCCGAAGTGACAATGGCACCGAGTTCAAAAACTATACAATGGCTGAATTCTTGCATGAAGAGGGGATAAAGCACCAATATGCCGCGCCATATACTCCCCAGCTATCGGGGGTTGGGTGCGACATATGCCAAAGGATGGCTTATCATGGTGGGGGCGAGTAGAACGTCGCCGGTGCCTAGAAACGGGATGAGGCGTAGACATGCACGCCGACGAATCTTACCCAGCTTCAGGGCTCTCCGGGGAGATAATACCCCTACTGCTGCTCTGCGGGGTCTCCGCATGATCACTATGGCAAAGTGTTTACACGGTTGCTCCTTGAGCTGTTTCCTGGTGGTAGGAGAGGGCAAGGCTAGCTCTCTCCCTCTTATATGATCTGGTCTAGAGCTACTGGGTTCCAACCCTTTGCATGGGTGCCCTGGGGGGTTTATATAGGCCTACCCCCCAGGGGTACAATGGTAATCCGGCTGGAAGCGGGCCCAGTTGTCAGTGCCTCTGGCCTCCGTCTTCTCCGCCGTTTGCTGGGGCCCGCCGACTGGTGGGCCCTGCCGGCTGGTCTGGTATGAAGCCGACAGGCCGCGTCCGCCGCGGGCGGGTCTTGCCGGCTGCTGATTACTGTAGCCGTGCTTCTGATGACGCGGGCTTGATCATGGGGTCGTGGCAACAGCCCCGCCGCCTGGCGGGCGATCACTATTGCCACTCTCCATCACATCTTGATTAATGGTGTGTGGGCCCCGGGGGAGGGCTGGGCCGACTCCCCGGGGCTGACTCCCAATGGGTCCGACTGGTGGTCCTCTTGCCGTCTCGTGGGGTCTCACTGACTGGTGGGACCCACTGCCCCTGGGCCGTACAGACAAGCCATCGTGGGTACAAGATTTGATCCTGTGGTGCTAATGTCAGGGCCGGTTCGGCAACAGTGCCACGCCGCACGGAGATCTTCCGGGGTACGGCGTGCTGTGGCCATGCCCGCCCTTGGTAAGGGGCGGGGGTGGCCTTCACTGTAGCCACTTCCCTGCCTCGTCCCTCTTGATGAGGTCATGGGGTTTTGTTGGAGTCGTAGGCCGGCTCCCCAAAGCCGGCTTCTCTGGAAGTCGCCAGTCAGGAGTCGGCTTACACTGCAGTCGCCCCTGGGACTTGGCCGTGAGTGGTCAGTCGGCCATCTTGCCGTCGGCTCCTTAGAAGGCGGCTCTTCGTCTTGGGGTCTTGAGGGGCGCAGCCTGCCCCGATGTCTTGAAAGGTTTTGGGCCTCGGGTTGGCCTACCCGTGGCCCATTACTCCGACAGTAGTCCCCGAAGCTGGTAAGGCGCCGCGGTCGATCGGCCGAGAAGCCTCAGCAGTTTCTCTTTCTGGATGCTCAACACATGGCTCTTGGTTGACTTCCGCCGGGCCGGCTAGAAGGAGTCGGACTCGCCCAACTTTGACTTGCACAATATTTCGAACATCGCGGCGGGATCCAAGTAGCGTGCTTGCTAAGCCTCCAGGCCGCCGCCCGCTCTAGGCCTGTCATGCGATGACACGTGGCTGGGCCATTTTGCCAGCCTACGCGTGCGACGGGACAGGCCCGTAGGCGGGGCCCGCCACTACCGCGCCTCGGCGCCCGAGCGGATCCGCCGCGGCCCCGGCGGACGGTTGGTATTACCGTGGAGTTACTGCGCGCAGTAACTTTGTCGTGGGACATGGGGGTTGTGGGGCCGCGGGCGCAGTAAATCTCGCGATCGCCCCCTCGGCTTCGCAGCCTACGAGGCTATAAGTAGGGGAAAGAGGGGGGCACGCGCGCCCCTCCTTCCCACTAATCCTCGCTCTCCTTCTTCTCACTGCTCCTCGCTCTCCTCCTTCTTCTTCTTCTTCGCTCCACCGCGCACCCAAGCTCCGACGAACGCCGCGGTGATCAGCTCGTGATGAGTTCTTCCTCTGCCGCCGCGCCTCCCCCGGTGCGCTCCGGCACCTGGGACGGCTCCGAAGTTCACGATGACCACATCGAGTTCCTCCGCTGGACTCGTCGGCTCCCCGGCGAGGATCACGTGCGGGTGCGACTTGCATCGAAGGGGGAGATTTCCCCCGCGCCGTAGGAGGGGGTGCGGGTCATCTTCCGCTCGCACTGCTTGCGCGGGTTGGGGCTGCCGGCGAGCAGTTTCTTCTGATCCTTCCTGGTGTTCTACGGCCTCCAGCCACACCACCTCACCCCCAACACGATGGTGCTGCTGTCCGCCTTCGTGGCCTTGTGCGAAGGCTTCCTCGGAGTCCTCCCCACCCTCGAGCTCTAGGGGGACTTCTTCTTCTCCAAGCTCGGCACCCAGGCTGCAGGCGTGCCGGCTCAATGCGGCGCTTTTATCGCCGTGCGAAGGTCGGGGGCCGACAACCCCTTCCCCTCCATCTCGTTGATAAAGTCAGTGAAGATGTGGCAGAGATCGTACTTCTACATCAGGAGCGTCTCCGCGAGGGGCGACTGGGTCAACCTGCCGGCTTTCGAAGCTGGCCCGCCGGCTGGGAGACTGCCCAACTGGTCGTACCGGGCCAAGTCGCTGACGCCTGTGGGAGCCGGCATCATCACGCAACTCCGAGTGCTGACGCAGTCAGAGGGCCTGACTGGTCCAGACCTGCTGGCCGCCTTCGTGGCGCGCCGAGTTCTCCCGCTCCAAGGCCGCCCCCACATGATATGCCAGATGAGCGGGCACCGCGACCCGAGTCGGATGTGCACCAAGGACATGCCTCACGAGGAGGTGGTCTTCATGGTGAACTACCTCTCGGACAGCAAGCTCCTGGAGGATTGGCGGTTCGCCAAGGAGCCGTACTCTCGCGCCAACCCCCCGCCCGTGGTGAGTTACCTTTTCTTTCTTTCTTTGGATTGTCTTCTTTCTTGCCGAGTTTGTTTTGACCAGTCAGCTTTGGTCAGAATTCCCTCCTCCACCCACCAGCCGGCACCTCGGGGCCGGCCCGCGAGTTCCTCGCCGACCGGGCGGAGAGCGACATTGACGACCCCGATCTGGGGGCGGCCGCTCTGGAGGACGACGCCGAGGGAGGAGGAGGAACAGCAGGCGACTTCAGGCCTTCGGCCACTTCCGCCGACTGGCCTGACGACGACGCCGAGGGAGAAGTCGCCCCTCGCCATCGGCCAGGAGCCAGCTAGCCTGGCGTGGGCTCTTCTGCCGCGCCGGGCGCTCCAGGCGGCGAGAAGAAGCGCAGGGCCGTGCCGACCTTGTTCGGCAGTCGGCTGCGGCGACCCGGCAGGATGAGGCGGCTGCGAATGCCATCCGCTTTCGTAAGGAAGTGAAGAAGCCGCCATTGGTCTCCTCATGAGTATTCTGTCTCAATGCTTTATTCTTTCTTTGTGGCTTTGCCTGAGTCTTTTGCTTGCTTCCCTTACTTCAGGGCTCCCCTCACTCTTGAGAGGGTCACTGCCGCGTCCATCATGGGGTCAATGGAGACGTCCGCCACCACTCGGCGGATTGACCCCGCTGCTGACCTCCGGGAGGCGACAGAATGGAATGCGCAGGAGAAGCGCAACGAATAAGAGGCCATTCACCTGGAGAAGGCGGAGGCCGATAGGGCGGAGGCCTTCGCCAAGAAAAAATTGGCGGAGGCCGAAATCGCCACCGCGACGAAGCGGCAGGCTGAGGAGGCCGCACGTCGCCAACCGGCGGTGTTCGTCACCCCGCTAAACTCTGCGCCGCCGCCTCCGGAGTTCACGGGGCAGTCTGGGGAAGCCGGCGGCGAGAACCCCGTCGTGGAGAGGGAAGGCGGCGACCCTCCTACACCGGACGTGATCGTTCCGCCGCCGCCTCCGCCGCCGTCTGAGAGTGCGCAAGGCAAGAAGCCAGTGGACCCTCCGGTGCCGCCGACCGAAGACGAGGCCGTGGCGAGGTTACTCCTCCAAGTCGGCTCGCTGACGCACCGTCGTCTGGAGAAGGCGACTTTGGCACCCCGCCAGCTCGGCAATCCCAGACGCCGAAGCGACGAGCGCCGCGCCCATTGGGTGGGTGCGAGGAGGCGACACAGGGCCGCTGAACTAGGCGCTTCTGGACGTCCAGGCGAAGCTTCGTGCTGAGGGCGACGCTCTCTAGAATTGCACCAAGGCATACCTGGCGTCGCGGGCAGCCGTCCGGGTATGCCGAAACCGCCACCACGATGAAGCGGCAGGCTGAGGAGGCTGCACGTCGCCAATCGGTGGTGTTCATCACCCCGCTAAACTCTGCGCCACCGCCTTCGGAGTTCACAGGGCAGTCTAGGGAAGCCGGCGGTGAGAACCCTATCATGGAGAGGGAAGGCGGCGACCCCCCTACACGGGACGTGATCGTTCCGCCGCCGCCTCTGCCGCCGTCTGAGAGTGCGCAAGGCAAGCAGCCAGCGGACCCTCCGGTGGCGGCGACCGAAGACGGGGCCGTGGCGAGGTTACTCCTCCAAGTCGGCTCGCTGACGCACCGCCGTCTGGAGAAGGAGACTTCGGCACCCCGCCAGCTCGGCAATCCCAGACACCGAAGCGACGAGCGCCGCGCCCATTGGGTGGGTGCGAGGAGGCGGCACAGGGCCGCTGAACCAGGCGCTTCTGGACGTCAAGGTGAAGCTTCGTGCTGAGGGCGACGCTCTCCAGAATTGCACCAAGGCGTACCTGGCGTCGTGTGTAGCCGTCCGGGTATGTTTCTTCCTTTGGTCCTTGTTTCCTTGTTCCTCTCTGTGGGGGCGCGCCAGCGCACCCACTGGGTGTAGTCCCCGAGTTTCGGGTTGGCTGCTGAGCAGGCAGCCCGGAACTTCCAATTGATGAACTCTGGGTATTGACTTTTTATCTGAAACGCTTGATGCAGGATTACCACAACCTCCACGTCACTGGCTTCAACCGTAACGTTGAAGAGCTAGGCAAGCGGACCGCCGATTTGTCAGAGAGCCGGAGTAAGTCCTTTTTCTTCTCTGCGGGGGCGCGCTGGCGCTCCCGCGGGCTGTAGTCCCCAAGATTCGGGCCGACTGCTGTGCAGTCGGGCCGGATCTCCCCGGCGATCTTCTTTATTGATGATTTAACGCCTTCTTTCTTCCTTCTTTTCAGGAGCCAACGCTGCTCTTCAGCAGCAGCTGAGCGAAGCCAACTCCGCATTGCACACAAAAGGGGAGGAGTGCAGCAAGCTCGCCACGGAGCATGATCTGCTGGCCACTCAATTGGCAGAGCAGAAGGAGCTGCTTGTGAAGACGCAGAGGGAGGCGGAAGAGACGAAGACCGCCCTCCTTGCCGAGTTCGCGGGCGAGCGCTCCTCCTGGTCTGACAAGGGGGCGATGTTGGCCTCCGGCTTCCATGAGATTGAAGACATCGTTGATGGTGAGTTTCTTTACTTTCTTTCTTTGAGCTGCCGATTATAAGTCATGCCGACTCCTGGTTTTTGACTTGCTTCTTCATTTCTTCCGTCTTGGCAGGCTTCTTTCCTGGGCACTCGCAGGCTGCCATCCAAGCCATCGAGGCTGACTGTGAAGGTCGGAGGGCGGAAGGTGCAGAGATTGCCGCCGATGCCCCCCGAACCCTTGACGAGCACATCCTGAGTATCGAGGCTCGTCTTCGGCCGACTCACCGGATGCTGCGCCGGCTTCAGCGTGTCGGTGCCCAGGCGATTGCCGCCCTGTGGCCGGATATGCAGGCTCCATGCACCCCCATCCTGACGGCCGACTGGCTAGAGGTCGCGGCTGATCGTCTTGAGGCCTGGAAGGGTTCTTCGGCCCGAGCTGGAGCACGCCGGGCCTTGGAGTTCGTCATGGCGTGGTATCCGGGGCTAGATCTAGACCGGCTGGCCACACTTCGGTCGGAGGCCCAACCGGAGCTGGCAGCTGCGGAAGACGCCCTCGTCAAGCGTGCTGCGGTGATCGCCGAGTACACCGACACCAGCATCTTCATCCCTGAGCGGTCTGAAGACGGCGAGGAGGTACCGCCGGAGTGGTTTGGGATGAACCCAGACTACGGCGAGGACTCGGCGGAGGTGATTGGCTCCAGCGTCGAGGAGGAAGGCGAGGCGGAGGACGGAGGTGAGACGGAGGCACCAGAGGACGGAGCAGACGGCCAGCCTCAGCTCGACCGCGCCTCCAGCAACGAGCCATGTGCGACCGGCCCGACTACCGCCGGAGGCGATCAAGCCGAGACTAGCCAGCCGGCCGCCCCGACACCTGACGCTGCCGCCTCCTCCGACCCTCCGAGTCCGTCTGCTGCTTTACCTTTATTTTATCTGCATTAGTAGTCTTTGAAGAACTTGTTAATTCGTACAATTCCACCCGTGGGGTGTATTTTGAGATTCTGCTCGAAGATTCGGCCAAGGGCCTATGCTATGTAAATATATTTATCCGAGTTCTATCTTTTCTTGCTCATTGCTCTTTTGGCTTTTTTCCTTTGCCGCTTTCTCTTAGTTGCCTGCCTTGCCAATCGGACAGCCGCTCTGCGGACTGCCGCTGGATCAAATGCTTGGCTACTTTGGGAAGGCAAGTACTTAGCCGTTTTTAAGAGTTTTTGAGCAAGTTGGATAGAAGGCGGCAATCCAACTACTCGAGGGTCGGTTTGCAAAAAGGCTGGAAGCCGTCTTGAACTATTCTTTATGCTTGGAGTCCTTAGCCATTTTTCATGCGAATGCCCGTTCTACCTTACTTCTGCCCACTGTACAGTCGCTCTGCGAGCTGCGGCTTCTGACAAGAGATGGTTTAGGCGTTTACACACTACTTGTCCGAATGCAAGAAGAATTTCATAGTGCAAGGCGGCAAGTCCCCGGGCCGACTTGTCGAGCCCGGTGCCAAACGACATAAAAAGAGTAACATACTTGTAGGCATAATTTTTATCATACACACAAAGGAGGGCAGTCCCCGAGCTCGTCTTGGGGGCCCAAAGTCTTGGTACTTTAATACAAAACATAGCATGGTACATACTGCATCAACTGTAAAATCTTCGGAGGAGATTTGCATTCCATGGCCCCTCCGTCTCCTTGCCAGAGTCGTCCCTCTTGCGTGCTCGGGGCTTCTGGGCGTCAACCAGGTAGTAGGAGTCGTTGCCCAGTACTTTGCTGATGATGAAAGGGCCTTCCCAAGGCGCCGACAACTTGTGCTGGCCGACTGTTCGCTGGATCAGTCGGAGCACAAGGTCGCCTTCTTGGAAAGATCTTGGCTTGACCTTCCTATTGTGGTATCGGCGCAGGCTCTGCTGGTAGATGCTGGACCGGCTGAGTGCCAACAGCCGGCCCTCTTCCAGCAGATCGACGCCGTCTTGTCGTGCTTCTTCTGCTTCCTCCTCGGTGTACATGGTGACTCGCGGGGAGTCGAACTCTATGTCCGTTGGGATGACGGCTTCGGCACCATAGACAAGGAAGAAAGGCGTGAAGCCGGTTGACTTGTTTGGAGTCGTGCGCAGACTCTAGAGGACGGCCGGCAGCTCGTCGAGCCAGCAGCCAGCCGAGCGCTCCAGAGGCTCGATCAGCCGAGGCTTGATGCCGGATAGGATGAGGCCGTTTGCTTGCTCCACCTGGCCGTTTGACTGTGGATGGGCGACGGACGCTAGGTCCAGTCGGATGCCCTGTGTTGCGCAAAAACGGGCCAAGGCGCCTTTGACAAAATTTGTGCCGTTGTTGGTGATGATGCTGTGTGGTATGCCGTAACGAATTGTGATATCGGAGATGAAAGTTACGACAGTCGGACCGTTCAGCTTCTTGATTGGCTTTGCTTCTATCCACTTGGTGAACTTGTCCACTGCGACGAGTAAGTGATTTAGGCCACCTCGTGCTGTCTTGAATGGTCCCACCATGTCTAGACCCCAAACTGCGAAAGGCCAGGCAATGGGGATGGTCTTGAGCACAGAAGCCGGCTGGTGCGGCTTGGAGCTGAACTTCTGGCACCCTTTGCATTTTTGGACCAACACCTTGGCCTCTTCTAAGGTAGTCGGCCAGAAGAAACTGTGTCGAAAGGCTTTGGCGACGAGTGCTCTTGAAGCCGCACGGTGGCCGCACTCGCCTTGATGGATGTCTTTGAGAATTGCTTGGCTTTGCTCTGGCTCTACGCAGCGCTGGTAGACACCAGTGACGCTGCGTATGACCAGCTCTCTGTTGACTATGGTGTAGGCTACCACCCGGCATTGTACTTGCCGAGCTAAGGTCTCATCAGTTGGCAGCTCTTTGCTCACTAGGAATTTGAGGATGGGCTGGGCCCATGAGGGTGCTGCTATTTCTTCGACTGCCAGAACTACGACTTGGACGAGGGCGGCCGGGCTGGGAGGCGGCGGGTTGGAGTCAACAACCGCTTGCTGGGTTAATGAAGTCCCCAGGCCGACTAGCGCGGCCCTTGGGTCGAGTTCTTGAGTCTTCGGGTCCGCCGCCGCAGTCCCCGGGCCGGGTTCCGCAGTCCCTGGACCGGCCTCGACTATGGCGGCTCTGGAGCCATCTGCCGAAATCCCCGTACCGCCTGCCGGGGCTTTGGAGTCGGATCCGACGTCTTCGGGAGGAGCCGGTACGAAGATGGAGTCTCATTCTGGTGAAGGCTTGACAGACGGCTTGAGGAGGCGTTGAAGGGCGACACCGGATGGTATTGCTTGGCGGGTAGAGCCGATTCGTGCCAAGGCGTCTGCTTGGTCGTTGTCGTTTCTTGGCACATGGAGGAATTCGCACCCCTCGAAATACCCACTGAGTTGCTGCACGAGGAAACGGTAACTTGCCATGTTTGCATCTTTCGCGTCCCAGTCGCCAGATGACTGCTGGGCCACTAAGTCCGAGTCGCCATAACACAAGATCCGGCGGATGCCAAGTTCTTTGGCAAGCCGGAGCCCGTGAATGAGCGCCTCGTACTCGGCGATGTTGTTGGAGGCGGCAAAATGGATTTGAAGTGCGTATTTGAGCTTGTCGCCTTTAGGAGAGGTGAGGACGACGCCGGCTCCCAAGCCGGTGCGCATCTTGGAGCCGTCGAAATGCATCCGCCAATGGGTGGAGTTAGGCGCTGGAGGTAGGTACTGGGTCTCGGCCCAGTCGACGAGGAAGTTGGCCAGGGCTTGTGACTTGATAGCCGTGCGGGGATGGTAGTGGATGGTGCAGGGAGCCAGCTCTATGGCCCACTTGGCCACTCGGCCAGAAGCATCTCGGCTACTAATGATCTCGGCAAGCGGGGCCGTGCAGACCACCATGATTGGATGCTCTTGAAAGTAAGGCTTCAATTTCTTGGCGGTAAAGTGTATGCCATAGCACATCTTCTGGTAGTGGGGGTAGTTCTGCTTGGAGGTCGACAGTACTTCGCTCAAGTAATACACCGGTCTCTGGACGGGTAGTGCTTTCCTTCCTCCTTGCGTTCCACCACAATGACCGTGCTGACTACCCGGCTGGTGGCGGCGGTGTACAGGAGCATAGGTTCCTTGGGAGTCGGAGCCGCCAGGACGGGTGGAGTAGTCAGCATCTTCTTCAACTGGAGAAAAGCTTTGTCTGCCTTATGGTTCCACTCAAAAAAAGTGGTCTTCTTCATGAGTTGGTATAAGGGGAGAGCTTTCTCGCCCAGCGGACTGATGAATCGGCTGATGGACGCCAAGCAGCCGGTGAACTTTTGCACATCCAGTAGTCGGCTGGGTACCTCCATTCTCTCAGTGGCCTTGATCTTTACTAGGTTGCATTCTATGCCGCGTTCAGAGACCAGGAAGCCAAGGAGCTGGCCGGCTGGTACTCCGAAGACACACTTCTCGGGATTGAGCTTGATCTGGAATCAGCGCAGGTTCTCAAAGGTCTCCTTGAGGTCTTCCAGTAGTGTTCCACGCTTTTCCGTCTTCACCACTACGTCATCCACGTAGACATGGGCGTACCTACCGAGTTGCTTGAGGAGGCACTTCTGCATGCAACGCTGAAAGGTGGCGCCGGCATTTCTTAGGCCGAACGTCATGGTGAGGTAGCAGAAGGCTCCAAACGGCGTGATGAAGGCGGTCTTCAGTCTGTTAGCCGGGTTCAGCTTGATCTGGTGATATCCTGAGTATGCATCCAAAAAACTCAACAGCTCGCATCCGGCTATGGAGTCTATCACCCGATCGATTCTTGGCAGAGCAAACGGGTCCTTGGGGCAGGCCTTGTCGAGGCTCGTGTAGTCAATACACATTCGCCACTGCTTGTTCTTCTTCAGTACCAGGTCCGGATTTGCTAGCCATTCCGGAAAGAACACTTCCATCATGAAGCCGGCTGCTAGGAGTCGGGCTATCTCTTCTCCGACAACTCTTCTTTTCTCTTCTAATAGGCGGCGCAGGGGCTGCCTGACCGGCTTTGCATCAGATCGGACATGTAACTTGTGCTCGGCGAATTCCGTCTGTACACCTGGCATGTCTTTGGGGGACCATGCGAAGATGTCCCGATTCTCACGGAGGAAATCGATGAGCTCGCCTTCCTATTTGCTGTCGAGGTTTGCACCTACGATAGCGTACCTCTCTGGGTGCTCCGGATCCAAGGGTATCTTTTTTGTCTCTTTGGCCGGCTTGAACGAACCCTCAGCCTCCGATTCCATTGGGTTGGGCGATACCTCAGGCTGCTTGCCGGCCATCACCACAACTCGCTCAAGGAGCCGCTTCTCGGCCGCAATTACCAGGTACTCGGCCAGCCGACTGCTCTCAGCCGCACAGGCAGACGACTTCCGGTAGTCGCCGGCTACAGTCAGAATTCCCCTGGAACTGGGCATCTTCATCTTGAGGTAGGCATAGTGGGGGACCGCCATGAACTTGGCTAAGGCGGGTCGGCCGAGTAGCGCATGGTATGGGCTCTCGAGGTCCACCACCTCAAACCAAACAGACTCTCGACGGAAGTGATCTTTGTCTCCAAAGAGGACGTCCATCAGGATCTTGCCGATCGGTGAGCAGGAAAGCCCAGAAACAATGCCGTGGAACACAGTCCGGCTGTTCTGAAGCTGTCTTTGCTTGATTCCTAACTTCTCCATGGTGTCCTTGTACAGGATATTAATGCTGCTGCCTCCGTCTATCAGAAATCACGAGAAACGCACAACTCGTCTATCTGTAGTGAAGGTGGCGTCCAAGACTAAGGCATAGGAGCTCGGACTCGGCATCACCTTGGGGTGGTCAGCCCGGCTCCAGCTGATAGGCTTCTTGGACCAGTGCATGAATTCTGGCGTCTCTGATGCTACCGCATTCACCTCTTATCGCTGCAGCCGCCTGCTGCGTCAATCATCAGCCATACTGGTAAACACCATGTAGGCTCTGTGTTCTTCAGGGTATTCGTCTTGTACTGCGCCCACTCGCCTGGCAGCCGGCTGCTGGGGCAGAGGCGGAGGCGCCTGCCCAGCAGGCGGGGGAGGCAGGAGGCCTTCTCCCTTGGTGATCCTGGTGAGCCAGTGGCACTTCCGGGTGGTGTGATTCGACGGCTCCGCGCCGCTATGGAACTTGCAAGGTCCATCCAGGGTCTGCTTGTAGGAGAAGGCCGGCAACCAGTTTGTCTTGCCGCCTTTCTATCGCTTGGGCGGAGGCTGCCCATCCGGCTGCTGGGCTTCAATGGTTGCGACCTGCCAGCTGCTGGAAGCCGGCTGCGGGGCCTTGCACTTGTGGTCGCCCTGCTGTTGTCGCCGGTTGGCGTCTCCCACCGGAGTCCTTGGAGCTTGAGGGGCCACTTTGCCAGTTCTGCTGACTTGAATCTCCGCCTTCATGGAGGAGTCGGCCATGGCGTACTTGTCCGCTATGATCAGCAGCTCGTCGAGGGTTTCTGGCTCGTTGTAGAGGATCTTGTGCTTGAGGAGGGTGCCTTCTCTGCACCCGGCCGTGAAGTACTTGATGGCCTGCACCTCGTGCACGCCCTCGCAGGAGTTCCGGAGCTCAGCCCAATGCGTGAGGTAGTCGCGGGCCGACTTGTCAGGACCTTGCATGCACAAGGAGAGCTGTCAAGGCTTGGGAGGACGCTTGTACGTGCTGGTGAAGTTGCGGACGAACGCTTCGGTGAAGTCAACCCAACTGTTGATGCTGCGGGGCCTCAGGCTGTTCAGCCACGTCCGGGCCGTGCCCTGGAGCATGAGTGGAACGTATTTTACGGTGACGCGCTTGTTGCCGTTTGCTATGCTAACAGCCGTGGACTAGTGGACCAGCCAGTCTTCCGGCTTCACGGAGCCGGTATACTTGGGCGTGTCTCTTGGGAGCGCGAACCCTCTGGGAAAGGGCTCGTCTCGAATGTGGGGCCCGAAACAAGGTGGACCCAGCTCATCTTCTTCTTCCAGCGCCAGGGATCGGTGTAGTCGGTCGATCCGGTGGCGGGCGTCATTTTCTCTGACTCCCTCTCTGCGGCCAAGGCGGTCGCCGAGAGTCAGATGGTCAACAGGCGGCGGGGAGACTCGCCTCTCCTTGCGAGGAGGAGGAGGCGGGCAGCCATCCCGTCGTTCCACTGCTCTTGGGCGGCCGTCTCGGTCGTGCTCTATGGTAATGCGAGTCCGACTGTGGCTGACAGCCGAATCCTTGTCTCTTCTTCCTTGGGCGCCGCCAGTCGGCGTCCGAGACGTCGCACCTTGATCTCGGCAAAGTTTGTCGTTTTGCCGCTGTGGCGCCTCCGTGCGGCAGCCGGCCTCGTTCTGCGCGGCAGCCGCGTCGAGGAGCTGCTGGACTCGCTCCAGCATCAGGCGGCGTTCTTCGCCCTTGAAATTGTCCAGCTTGTCTGCCGCTGCCTGGGCGACTCGGATGTTCTCCGCTGGTGTAGCGTACACAGGGCGGCTGGCCCCAAACAGGCTGGCGATGGCTATGCCACGCTGCTGGACCACGCCAAGGCGGCTGGGCCCTGCCGGGGCCGGTGAGCCGCCAACAGCGCGATCCATCTCCAGCTGGTAGGCTTTTGACAAGCGTCTCATGCTGGCCAGCTTCCTCGCGCCTTCGACGAGCTGAAGGCGGCGCGCCTCCAGCATCTCTGTGTCAGCGTCTTCCGGAATGGGCGCAGTTAGGTCTTGTAGCGCCGCGTCGAGTGAGTCGTGCGCTCCTCCGCCGGGGAGCTCGTCATGACTGATGACAAGCACCTCGGTGGCGGTGCTTCCGTCGCTCTCCGCGCGAGGGAGAGGTTCATCGTAGACCACCACATTAGTGGGGAACGCGTCGAGCGACACGGTGTCGGAGTCAACTAGCATCGGGTTGGTGGAGCCTACAGACTCCAAGTCTACGGCAGGTTCACCGGAAACATGGAGTTGATCGAGGAGGCCCGCCAGGAGGCTCTCGGAACCGCCCGTGAGTGCGTTGGATGCAGGTTCGTCGGAGAGGTGAACCTCGCCGACAAGTTCGGCCAGGGAGCTGGCTGCGCAGGCGATCTCAATGCCGTGCAGCGCGTCGGTGCAAACTCCGTCTGGCGTGCCTGGCTGGCTGCGATCGCTAGGAAGGAAAAGGGTTCTCGTCCAAAACAGGTCTCCGGACGGCGGTGCACCAGACCCCACGGTGGGCGCCAAATGTCGGGGGTTGGGTGCAACATATGCCAAAGGATGGCTTATCATGGTGGGGGCGAGTAGAACGTCGCTGGTGCCTGGAAATGGGATAAGGCGAAGACATGCACGCCGTCGAATCTTACCCAGCTGTAGGGCTCTCCGAGGAGATAATACCCCTACTGCTGCTCTGCGGGGTCTCCGCATGATCACTATGGCAAAGTGTTTACACGGTTGCTCCTTGAGCTGTTTCCTGGTGGTAGGAGAGGGCAAGGCTAGCTCTCTCCCTCTTATATGATCTGGTCTAGAGCTACTGGGTTCCAACCCTTTGCATGGGTGCCCTGGGGGGTTTATATAGGCCTACCCCCTAGGGGTATAATGGTAATCCGGCTAGACGCGGGCCCAGTCGTCAGTGCCTCTGGCCTTCATCTTCTCCACCGATTGCTGGGCCCGCCGACTGGTCTGGTACGGAGCCGACAGGCCACGTCCGCCACGGGCGGGTCTTGCCGGCTGCTGATTACTATAGCCATGCTTCTGATGACGCGGGCTTGATCATGAGGTTGTGGCAACAGCCCCGCCGCCTGGCGGGCGATCACTATTGCCACTCTCCATCCCATCTTGATTAATGGTGCGTGGGCCCCGGGGGAGGGCTCGGCCGACTCCCCGGGGCCGACTCCCAACGGGTCCGGCTGGTGGTCCTCTTGCCGTCTCCTGGGGTCTCACTGACTGGTGGGACCCGCTGCCCCTGGTCCATACAGACAAGCCGTCGTGGGTACAGGATTCGATCCTGTGGTGCTGATGTCAGGGCCGGTTCGGCAATAGTGCCACACCGCATGGAGATCTTCCGGGGTACGGCGTGCTGTGGCCATGCCCGCCCTTGGTAAGGGGCGGGGGTGGGCTTCACTGTAGCCACTTCCCTGCCCCGTCCCTCTTGATGAGGTCATGGGGTTTTGTTGGAGTCACAGGCCGGCTCCCCAAAGCCGGCTTCTTTGGAAGTCGCCAGTCAGGAGTCGGCTTACGCTGCAGTCGCCCCTGGGACTCAGCCGTGAGTGGTCAGTCGGCCATCTTGCCGTCGGCTCCTTAGAAGGCGGCTCTTCGTCTTGGGGTCTTGAGGGGCGCAGCCTGCCCCGATGTCTTGAAAGGTTCTGGGCCTCGGGTTGGCCTACCCGTGGCCCATTACTCCTGAAGGAAATATGCCCTAGAGGCAATAATAAAGTTATTATTTATTTCCTTATATCATGATAAATGTTTATTATTCATGCTAGAATTGTATTAACCGGAAACATAATACACGTGTGAATACATAGACAAATAGAGTGTCACTAGTATGCCTCTACTTGACTAGATCGTTAATCAAAGATGGTTATGTTTCCTAACCATGAACAAAGAGTTGTTATCTGATTAGCGGGATCACATCATTAGGTGAATGATCTGATTGACATGACCCATTCCATTAGCTTAGCACCCGATCGTTTAGTATGTTGCTATTGCTTTCTTCATGACTTATACATGTTCCTATGACTATGAGATTATGCAACTCCCGTTTGCCGGAGGAACACTTTGTGTGCTACGAAACATCACAACGTAAATGGGTGATTATAAAGGTGCTCTACAGGTGTCTCCAAAGGTACATGTTGGGTTGGCGTATTTCAAGATTAGGATTTGTCACTCTGATTGTCGGAGAGGTATCTCTGGGCCCTCTCGGTAATGCACATCACATAAGCCTTGCAAGCATTGCAACTAATGAGTTAGTTGCGAGATGATGTATTACGGAACGAGTAAAGAGACTTGCCGGTAACGAGATTGAACTAGGTATTGAGATACCGACGATCGAATCTCGGGCAAGTAACATACCGATGACAAAGGGAACAACGTATGTTGTTATGTGGTCTGACCGATAAAGATCTTCGTAGAATAGGTAGGAGCCAATATGAGCATCCAGGTTCCGCTATTGGTTATTGACCGGAGACGTGTCTCGGTCATGTCTACATTGTTCTCGAACCCGTAGGGTCTGCACGCTTAAGGTTTCGATGACAGTTATATTATGAGTTTATGAGTTTTGATGTACCAAAGTTAGTTCGGAGTCCCGGATGTGATCACGGACATGACGAGGAGTCTCGAAATGGTCGATACATGAAGATTGATATATTGGACGACTATATTCGGACACCGGAAGTGTTCTGGGTGATTTCGGAGAAAACCGGAGAGCCGGAGGGTTACCGGACCCCCCGGGAGAAGTAATGGGCCATATGGGCCTTAGTTGAAAGAGAGAGGGGCAGCCAAAGGTGGGCCGCGCGCCTCCTCCCCCCTGGTCCGAATTGGACTAGGAGAGGGGGGGCGGCGCTCCCCTTTCCCTCTCCCTCCTCACTTCCTTCCCCCTCCTAGTAGGAGTCCTACTCCTACTAGGAGGAGGACTCCTCCTTGCCGCGCCTATAGGGCCGCCCGGCCTCCTCCCCTTGCTCCTTTATATACGGGGGCAGGGGGCACCCCTAGACACACAAGTTGATCCACGTGATCATATTCTTAGCCGTGTGCAGTGCCCCCTTCCACCATAGTCCTCGATAATATTGTAGCGGTGCTTAGGCGAAGCCCTGCGACGGTAGTGCATCAAGATCGTCACCACGCCGTCGTGCTGACGGAACTCTTCCCCAACACTTTGCTGGATCAGAGTCCGGGGATCGTCATCGAGCTGAACGTGTGCTAGAACTCGGAGGTGCCGTAGTTTTGGTGCTTGATCGGTCGGGCCGTGGAGACGTACGACTACATCAACCGAACGCTTCCGTTGTCGATCTACAAGGGTACGTAGATCACACTCTCCCCTCTCATTTCTATGCATCACCATGATCTTGCGTGTGCGTAGGAAATTTTTTGAAATTACTATGTTCCCCAACAGTGGCATCCGAGCCTAGGTTTTATATGTTGATGTTATATGCACGAGTAGAACACAAGAGAGTTGTGGGCGACATAAGTCATACTGCTTACCAGCATGTCATACTTTGGTTCGGCGGTATTGTTGGACGAAGCGTCCTGGACCGACATTACACGTACGCTTACGCGAGACCGGTTCTCCCGACGTGCTTTGCACATAGGTGGCTTGCGGGTGACAGTTTCTCCAACTTTAGTTGAACCGAGTGTGGCTACGCCCGGTCCTTGCGAAGGTTAAAACAGCACCAACTTGACAAACTATCGTTGTGGTTTTGATGCGTAGGTAAGATTGGTTCTTGCTTAAGCCCGTAGCAGCCACGTAAAACTTGCAACAACAAAGTAGAGGACGTCTAACTTGTTTTTGCAGGGCATGTTGTGATGTGATATGGTCAAGACATGATGCTAAAATTTTATTGTATGAGATGATCATGTTTTGTAACCGAGTTATCGGCAACTGGCAGGAGCCATATGGTTGTCGCTTTATTGTATGCAATGCAATCGCGCTGTAATGCTTTACTTTATCACTAAGCGGTAGCGATAGTCGTGGAAGCATAAGATTGGTGAGACGACAACGATGCTACGATGGAGATCAAGGTGTCGCGCCGGTGATGATGGTGATCACGACGGTGCTTCGAAGATGGAGATCACAAGCACAAGATGATGATGGCCATATCATATCACTTATATTGATTGCATGTGATGTTTATCTTTTATGCATCTTATCTTGCTTTGATTGACGGTAGCATTATAAGATGATCTCTCACTAATTATCAAGAAGTGTTCTCCCTGAGTATGCACCGTTGCGAAAGTTCTTCGTGCTGAGACACCACGTGATGATCAGGTGTGATAGGCTCTATGTTCAAATACAACGGGTGCAAAACAGTTGCACATGCGGAATACTCAGGTTATACTTGACGAGCCAAGCATATACAGATATGGCTTCGGAACACAGAGACCGAAAGGTCGAGCGTGAATCATATAGTAGATATGATCAACATAGTGATGTTCACCAATGAAACTACTCCATCTCACGTGATGATCGGACATGGTTTAGTTGATTTGGATCACGTAATCACTTAGAGGATTAGAGGGATGTCTATCTAAGTGGGAGTTCTTTAAGTAAATTAATTGAACCTAAATTTATCATGAAACTTAGTACCTGATAGTATCTTGCTTGTTTATGCTTGATTGTAGATAGATGGCTCGTGTTGTTGTTCCGTTGAATTTTAATGCGTTCCTTGAGAAAGCAAAGTTGAAAGATGATGGTAGCAATTACACGGACTGGGTCCGTAACTTGAGGATTATCCTCATTGGTGCACAGAAGAATTACGTCCTGGAAGCACCGCTGGGTGCCAGGCCTGCTGCTGGAGCAACACCAGATGTTATGAACGTCTGGCAGAGCAAAGTTGATGACTACTCGATAGTTCAGTGTGCCATGCTTTACGGCTTAGAATCGGGACTTCAACGATGTTTTGAACATCATGGAGCATATGAGATGTTCCAGGAGTTGAAGTTAATAATTCAAGCAAATGCCCGGATTGAGAGATATGAAGTCTCCAATAAGTTCTATAGCTACAAGATGGAGGAGAACAGTTCTGTCAGTGCGCATATACTCAAAATGTCTGGGTATAATAATCACTTGATTCAATTGGGAGTTAATCTTCCAGATGATTGCGTCATTGACAGAATTCTCCAATCACTGCCACCAAGCTACAAGAGCTTCGTGATGAACTATAATATGCAAGGGATGAATAAGACTATTCCCGAGCTCTTCGCAATGCTGAAAGCTGCGGAGGTAGAAATCAAAAAGGAGCATCAAGTGTTGATGGTCAACAAGACCACTAGTTTCAAGAAAAAGGGCAAAGGGAAGAAGAAGGGGAACTTCAAAAAGAACGGCAAGCAAGTTGCTACTCAAGAGAAGAAACCCAAACCTGGACCTAAGCCTGAAACTGAGTGCTTCTACTGCAAGCAGACTGGTCACTGGAAGCGGAACTGCCCCAAGTATTTGGCGGATAAGAAGGATGGCAAGGTGAACAAAGGTATATGTGATATACATGTTATTGATGTGTACCTTACTAATGCTCGCAGTAGCACCTGGGTATTTGATACTGGTTCTGTTGCTAATATTTGCAACTCGAAACAGGGACTACAGATTAAGCAAAGATTGGCTAAGGGCGAGGTGACGATGCGCATGGGAAACGGTTCCAAAGTCGATGTGATCGCAGTCGGCACGCTACCTCTACATCTACCTTCGGGATTAATATTAGACCTAAATAATTGTTATTTGGTGCCAGCGTTAAGCATGAACATTATATTTGGATCTTGTTTGATGCGAGACGGTTATTAATTTAAATCTGAGAATAATGGTTATTCTATTTATATGAGTAATATCTTTTATGGTCATGCACCCTTAAAGAGTGGTCTATTTTTATTGAATCTCGATAGTAGTGACACATATATTCATAGTGTTGAAGCCAAAAGATGCAGAGTTGATAATGATAGTGCAACTTATTTGTGGCACTGCCGTTTAGGTCATATCGGTGTAAAGCGCATGAAGAAACTCCATACTGATGGACTTTTGGAACCACT
This sequence comes from Triticum aestivum, assembly GCF_018294505.1. NCBI lineage: Eukaryota > Viridiplantae > Streptophyta > Magnoliopsida > Poales > Poaceae > Triticum > Triticum aestivum. The sequence goes on from NC_057812.1 coordinate 606,601,890, forward strand.
TGATTATGAATCACTTGGTACTTGTGAACCGTGCCTCATGGGAAAGATGACTAAAACACCGTTCTCTGGTACTATGGAGAGAGCAACAGATTTGTTGGAAATCATACATACAGATGTATGTGGCCCGATGAATATTGAGGCTCGTGGCAGATATCGTTATTTTCTCACCTTCACAGATGACTTAAGCAGATATGGGTATATCTACTTAATGAAACATAAGTCTGAAACGTTTGAAAAGTTCAAAGAATTTCAGAGTGAAGTTGAAAATCATCGTAACAAGAAAATAAAGTTTCTACGATCTGATCGTGGAGGAGAATATTTGAGTTATGAGTTTGGTGTACATTTGAAACAATGCGGAATAATTTCGCAACTCACGCCACCCGGAACACCACAGCGTAATGGTGTGTCCGAACGTCGTAATCCTTTACTAGATATGGTGCGATCTATGATGTCTCTTACTGATTTACCGCTATTGTTTCGGGGATACGCTCTAGAGACGGCCGCATTCACGTTAAATAGGGCACCATCAAAATTCGTTGAGACGACGCCTTATGAGCTGTGGTTTGGCAAGAAACCAAAGTTGTCGTTTCTGAAAGTTTGGGGCTGCGATGCTTATGTGAAAAAGCTTCAACCTGATAAGCTCGAACCCAAATCGGAGAAATGTGTCTTCATAGGATATCCAAAGGAAACTATTGGATACACCTTCTATCACAGATCCGAAGGCAAGACTTTTGTTGCTAAATTCAGAAACTTTCTAGAGAAGGAGTTTCTCTCGAAAGAAGTGAGTGGGAGGAAAGTAGAACTTGATGAGGTAACTGTACCTGCTCCCTTATTGGAAAGTAATGCATCACAGAAAACTATTTCAGTGACACCTACACCAGTTAGTGAGGAAGCTAATGGTGATGATCATGAAACTTCAGAACAAGATACTACTGAACCTCGTAGATCAACCAGAGTGAGATCCGCGCCAGAGTGGTACGGTAATCCTGTTCTGGAAGTCATGCTACTAGATCATGATGAACCTACAAACTATGAAGAAGCAATGGTGAGCCCAGATTCCGCAAAATGGCTTGAAGCCATGAAATCTGAGATGGGATCCATGTATGAGAACAAAGTATGGACTTTGGTTGACTTGCCCGATGATCGGCAAGCAATTGAGAATAAATGGATCTTCAAGAAGAAGACTGACGCTGACGGTAATATTACTGTCTACAAAGCTCGACTTGTTGCAAAAGGTTTTCGGCAAGTTCAAGGGATTGACTATGATGAGACCTTCTCACCCGTAGCGATCTTAAGTCTGTCCGAATCATGTTAGCAATTGCCGCATTTTATGATTATGAAATTTGGCAGATGGATGTCAAAACTGCATTCCTGAATGGATTTCTGGAAGAAGAGTTGTATATGATGCAACCAGAAGGTTTTGTCGATCCAAAGGGAGCTAACAAAGTGTGCAAGCTCCAGCGATCCATTTATGGACTGGTGCAAGCCTCTCGGAGTTGGAATAAACGCTTTGATAGTGTGATCAAAGCATTTGGTTTTATACAGACTTTTGGAGAAGCCTGTATTTACAAGAAAGTGAGTGGGAGCTCTGTAGCATTTCTGATATTATATGTGGATGGCATATTACTAATTGGAAATGATATAGAATTTCTGGATATCATAAAGGGATACTTGAATAAGAGTTTTTCAATGAAAGACCTCGGTGAAGCTGCTTACATATTAGGCATTAAGATCTATAGAGATAGATCAAGACGCTTAATTGGACTTTCACAAAGCACATACCTTGACAAAGTTTTGAAGAAGTTCAAAATGGATCAAGCAAAGAAAGGGTTCTTGCCTGTGTTACAATGTCACACCCTAGCTAGTCATGCATTAGAGTGTTGCATCATGTTTATTCTTTCATCAGAAACTTGAAATGGGGATGACAGAACCCCCAGTTCCCTCTGAAACCAATTAGGGTTACTAAAATAATTCTTCAATGAACCTGAAATGCCCTTCTAAAATGTCCATCATTTTAGCCTTGGTTCAGAACCTCTGCCAAAAATGGTGCACACTTTTCTAGGCCATCCTAGGGTTCTTGAGTTAAATCATAACTATTTGAATTTGGGCATTTAAAATAATATAAAATATTTAAATGCTCAAATATCTCCAAACTAAAATGTTTCATGTTGGAAATATTCCAACTATGGACCAGGAGTAGTTTGGTGATTTTTGGAGTTGTCTAGGTATTTTATTTAATTCAACAAAGCTGCAAAAATATTAAATAAAACAGAAAACAGAAAAAAACTAAAAGGGAGAAGCTTACCTGGGCTCCTCCCTGTTCAGCCCAGCCAGCTGGCCGGCCCAGCCCAGCACTGTAGCTCCCCGTCGTCTTCCTCCCCACGCCCCGAAGCTGCTGCGTGCTCGCGCGCGCGCGGCCGCGCGGCCACCTCCTGCTTGCCGACGCCCCCTGGCCGCGTGGACGACGCCCGCAGCCGTCCCGATCCCCCCTGCTCTCGCTCACTCTCCCCCGTTTCTCCCTCGCTCTCTCTCGCTCTCGGCCGAACACCACCATCGCCGCCGTTCGCCGTAGCCACTGACTCCGGCCACCCCTCACTCCCCCGAGTAGCTCAGAAGCTCCGCCTCGACTCCCTCTTCCTCCCCACCGCTCCACGAGTCCCCGGAAGCCCTGCATCGCCGCCACGTCGCCGTTCCCCTCTTCGGACTCCGACCACCGTCGCCGACGAATTCGCCGTCTCCAGCGCGTCCCCGAGCCCGCTTCGACGCCCACTGCAACCGCGGTGAGCTACGCCACCGTTTCCCCCTCTTCTCCCCCTTGTTCCCTCACCGTAGCTGCATCCCCACCTCAGCCGAACCTCCGCCGTCGCCGAGCTCGCCGTCGACACAGCTCCGGTGACCATTTGGTCACCCCGGCGAGTCCAACGCGTTCACAGAACCCAGTAGAGCATCCCTAGCGCCTCACCTTGCTCGACTTCGAGCTCCAGCACCACTCCCGTGCACGACCGAACCCCGGCGGCCGCAGCCGAGCTCGCCGCCGTCGACTCCGGCCACCCCGACCCCAACGGACTCCACCAAGAGCCGCGGGTCGTCCTCAGCTTCACTCCGGTGGTCGCCACGTTCCATTTGGTGGCCGAAACGTCCAAAACCACTATCGCCGCCGCACTGTTGGTCGCCGCCGGCCAGAACTCCGGCGAGCTGACGTGGCCTAGTTAATTAACCACTAACCCACCACCCACAGACGCTGACAAGTGGGCCCCAGGGGTTAGTCAAAGCTAACCAGCCCGGGGTCAACGCGGGATTAGCCCCTGTGACACTGACGTGTGGACCCCACACGTCAGGTTTGACCCGAGCCAGCTCTGTTGACCTGCTGATGTCATTGTGACGTCAGGCTGACGCAGTAATTGAATTTCTGGATTTAAATTAAATCAGGAAATTCCAGAATATTATTTAAACTTCAAAAATTCATAACTTTTATTCTGTAACTCCAAACTGGACAAATAATATATGAAAAATGATCAGAAAAATCCAATCTATCCATCTGTACCATTTTCATGCATGATCAAACAAGTTAAGCTGATGTTTTAATCAGAACAAGAAAAGGCACTTTAAAAGGCCATATTCGAATTTGGAATTTGAATCTTTGATTCAAATTTGCTCAAACACTTCTGGTTTTAGTTGCATTAGCCCAACACACCCATATTGCCATGTTTCATGCATGCATCATATTGTTGCACTTTGTTTGGTGATGCCTGTGTATCGTTATCCTTTGCGACAGGATCTGTCCCCGAGGAGTACCGTGATTACCCTAACGAGGAATCGTATCCGTGCAACGAACCATCAGGCAAGCAACCAACCATTTGATCATATCGATACAATCCCATGTTCTCGCTCCTGCTCTCTTTTACTGCATTAAGACAACGCGATTCAAACTGCTGTGTGCTACGGTAGTTGAACCCATTTCCTCTGCATGACCTGTCATTGCCACAGTAACTAGATGAAACCCACTAGCATGTGTAGGAGTTGATTGAGCCATATGTATGTGTTGTTCCTACCTTGCTATGCCTGCTATGCTTAGAGTTGTGTCAGGTCTGGTTCATCTGGGTGATGGGCTAGAGTGAAATGATTATGTCGGTAATGAGAGTGGTGTAGTGAACACGATTTGGTAAAGGTATCGATGAGAGGCCATGTAGGAGTACATGGTGGGTTGTTTCATTGAAGCCGACCTTAAGCACTGAGATCTGTATGTGTGATTTAAGAATCAGCTACTACCATGCATTGGGCCCGAAACCAATGGACCCTCTCGACTTCTTATTCACCCTAGTTCTCCGTCCAGGAGTTGCAAGTAGTTTCTGGTGTTTGTAGCCTACTGGAGGCCGTGGACAGCGCTGACCGTAGGGGTGGGCTGTGATGCGGTAGGTACGTAGCACGGTGTACCGAATACCCGTTAGGTATCTCGGGAACCCTGTTCACATCGTTCGGGGCCGTATGGGAAACCTCGGCCGGACTCCCTGCGGATGGAACCTGAATAGGCGATAAACCTGGACTGGAGGCTTAGGTGATTAGGTAGGTCGTGGCCGACACCCACGTTGGGCTTCCGCTTGAAGGTTGCCGAGTACATGTCGTGTAAACGACGATAAGTGGTGAGAGCGTGTATGAAGAAGTACACCCCTGCAGGGTTATCATGATCTATTCGAATAGCCGCGTCCGCGGTAAAGGACTACTTGGTTGCCTATACAGTTCATAGACAAGTAAATGGAAACTATTAAAAGCCTCAAGATAAGTGTGAGTGCCGAGGATGGCTCTTCCGTAGGAAGACGGAGGTGGATCCTCGGTAGTGTATTGAAGTGGTGAATAGTGGACTCGAGTGCGCAAAACTATTTCAAATGGAGTATCGTAGGATAGTCTAGCCAGGAGTCAAAGCTGGCTTGCTGCAATAACTCCACCAACCCTTCTTGATACTATGCATGTATGTAGGATCTGATGTAAGTCTTGCTGAGTACCTTTGTACTCATGTTGCTATAATCTACATTTTTACAGAAGACGCTGCAACCCCTTCTGATGGGTTCTATGTAGACGTTGACATCAACGAGTAGGCTAAAGACCCAGGTGGTGACCCTGAGCTTGTGATGGACCACGTAGTATAGCTAGGCTTTCCAAGCCTCTTTTATTTTACTAGTTGTCTGTACTCAGACAAGTTACTTCCGCTGTTAGCCTGTATGACTGTATGACTTGTATGTTGGGTCGTGAGACCCGTACCTTTGTGTGTATGTTATGTATGGCTCTCTGAGCCTTAAATAAAGTACTTGTGTCGTAGAGTCATGTTGTGATGCTTCGTTGTATTTGCACATATCGAGCATATTGTGTGTATGTTTGAAATGCTTGGTATGTGTGGGATCTGACTATCTAGTTGTTTATCTTTAGTAGCCTCTCTTACCGGGAAATGTCTCCTAGTGTTACCGCTGAGCCATGGTAGCTTGCTACTGCTCTGGAACACTTAGGCTGGCCGGCATGTGTCCTTCTTCGTTCCTGTGTCTGTCCCTTCGGGGAAATGTCACGCTTTGAGTACCGGAGTCCTGTTAGCCCGCTACAGCCCGGTTTACCGGAGTCCTGCTAGCCCAGTGCTACAGCCCGGACCCACTTGCTGATGACCGACACGTTCGAAGCTGGGTCATGGATGCCTGTCCCTGTAAGTCTGTGCCACTTTGGGTTTACGAATAGTCATGTCAGCCCGGGCTCTTTATCATATGGATGCTAGCGACACTATCATATACGTGAGCCAAAAGGCGCAAACGGTCCCGGGCAAAGGTAAGGCGACACCCGTGGGAATACCGTGCGTGAGGCCGCAAAGTGATATGAAGTGTTACCGGCTAGATCGATGTGACATCGAGTCGGGGTCCTGACAACGTTGGTATCAGAGCCGGACTGCCTGTAGGTTCTTCAAGCCAAACTGGTCGATGTTGAGTCTAGAAATTCTTTAGTTATATGTAGGGGAATTGTTTGTGGGTTGGAACGTAAGGCTCTTTTTACTCCTTATATCTTATGACTTTCTGATCTGAGTCAGTCCATTCTTCCACCGGGGGTTAAGGAATTAGGATCTGCTCTCTCTATCAGGATCACGAGTTACTAATCAGTAGTACCTTATAAGTTTGATGGTTACAAGCCTAGTTCAGTTCTACTACCACATTATGTTGTAAGAATGGTTTCAAGACTTGATATGATGATGTTGAGTGTGTACAAAATCCTTGGTCAAATGTCTCAATATCCTTTTTGAGCATTTACAGCTGTTATGCTGCCGAAATTTTGCTAGAAATTCTAATGCCTTTGCATTATAATTGTGCTTTCAGATGGCCACTCGCGACCTCAATCAAGTGGTTCGCCTGACTCGGTGCCTAGATGTACCCGGCCATACTGCTAAGTTGGTCAGGGTAATGACTGAGGCTGGATACCGCTGGTATCCTGAGTACACGGTCGAAGAGCAATTCCGAGACTTTAATCAAAGCCAGTATCTCTGCACTGTCAGAATATTTCCATCTTATCCTGGATCCACTGAGCCTCTTCACTGCTCCTATGGACTCGGGGTTACTATCGAGATGGCTGTGCAGGATGCCGCCTACTCTATGATGACCATTATGCGAGTCAGATCTGGTCTATTTCGGGACTCTGATTTCCGGTATATGCCAGGATCACTTCCGGGAGCACAAGGATATTTTCAGGCTATATATGCTGACTCCACTCAGGAGGATTCACGGACTCGCACCACTGCTGAGATGCTCGAGGATAAGGACCGTGAAAACCGGGCCTTAAGGTTAGAGCTCTTCAATACCCGTGCTGACCACTGGGCCACTTTGACTCGGTTCGCACCGGCGGTGCAAGCTGGATATTCAGATATGCGCGATCTCTATCCTGTGAGATCTGCTCTGCTAGACGTGATGGTTTGGCGTGATGTAGGAGGCATCACCCCACCTCGCGGTCCCCGCAGGCCACCGTTTGCTGGTCCAAGACCTCACCCTAGTCCCTATGGTCCACAAGCTCCGCGAGACCGTCTGTTTCCGGATGATCATGTTGAACTTCCGGGCTATGGAGGTGACTTCTACGAGGACTACTACGGATCGGTTTGAGTTAGTAGTAGTATCACTAGTTCGCACTAGCTGTGTCGTCTATTGTCCTGCGTGTCTCGTGGGATATGACCTAGTTTGTACTCTTCCGGAGTGTAGAAAAATAATGTATAGGAGCTTGGAATGCCTCCGATGAGATGTAATCCTCTTTTCACCGTATTAGTACTTTGTTTGGTCTTGTACTAAACCTTGTATGGTGTGTATGACGATGGAATAAAGAAGCAGTTTCTGTATCTACCATGTCATACGGATGATCATCTTGCATTCCGAGTTATTCCTTGCATTATGTATCCTATGTCGGAATTTTATCATTCTGACTAAATCATTGCCTTGTCTACCTAGGATGGTCAACACGCGCGCCAACCCTGCTTCTCAAGAGCAGGCCGAAGGCAGTGAAGCCAGGGATGTAAATCTGCCTCATCCTCCCTCACTAGCCGAGGTGATGATGGAAGCTGAGAGAAACAAGCGGGAGACAAACCGTTTGTTGGAGCGTATTGAATAGAATACAGCACACCATCAGAGGGCTAACATGGTGTCACTCAGTGATTTTATCAAATTGCATCCACCCACGTTCCACCACTCCGTCGAGCCTCTCGACGCTGATGACTGGCTTCGCAGTATCTCTCACAAGCTGCGTTCCGCGCTGGTAGCTGAGGCTGACAAGGTCACCTTTGCTGCATATCACCTTGAAGGCCCCGCCAGTCTATGGTGGGAGAATTATGGAGCTATGCGCCCAGCGGGCCATGTCACAACTTGGGCTGAATTCAGTGAGGCTTTCCGTGAACACCACATTCCGGAGGGTCTCATGGACCGTAAGCGTGAAGAATTTTGCAATTTCACCCAAGGCCGACTTTCTGTGGATGTCTATAGCAGGGAGTTTGGTAACCTTGCACGATATGCAACCGAGGAAGTTTCTACTGACGCCAAGAAGCAAGCAAGGTTCCGTAAGGGCCTTAGTCCTGAGCTTCGTCGCGACCTCCGTCTGCATGAGTGCACATCTTTTTCGAAACTTGTCAACACAGCCATCAGTGCTGAAACTGGTCAGACTGATTATGACGCAACACGCAAGCATGGACGTGATACAGGCTCCTCATCCGGTGCTGGTCCTCAGAAGCGCCGCGTGTGGGTACCCAACACCGCCCTGCCACCCAGGTTCACACCGAGGCCATCTTTCCAGACGCCTCGCCCTGTTCAACAGTCTGCACCCGCCAAGCCCTATGGGGGTCCATCCAATAATGCTCCTCCACGTACCAGTTCCGTGACTTGTTTCAAGTGTGGGGAATCTGGTCATTATATGCGTGAGTGTCCCCAGACCAACCCCAATCAATCTGCTAAAGCTGTTGGCCGTGGCAAGCCGACAGGGAAGGTGTTCCATGCCAAACCGGTCACCGCTTCACGTGGCCATGTCAACTGTATCTCTGCCGAAGAAGCTCAAGAAGATCCCAACGTCGTTCTCGGTACGCTTCTTGTTAATTGCCACCCGGCATCTGTTCTTTTCGATACAGGAGCCTCTCATTCTTTTATATCTGAAAATTATGCTCGTTTGCATAACGTTGCATTCTGTGACTTGCCATCCTCCATGGTAATTCAAACTCCGGGATCCAAATGGCAAACTTCTAGAGTAAGCCATGGAAATGAAATCCAAGTCGACAGACTTGTTTTTCTTGCATCTTTGATAGCCCTTAAATCTTCAGATATTAATATCATTTTGGGTATGGACTGGATGTCAGCTCATCAAGCCAAAATTGATTGCTTCTCTAGGACCGTTCAACTCACCCATCCTTCGGGGAAGATAGTCAATGTTTTGACTCGAATAGCCAAGCGACAATTATATTCTCTTAACGCCAGCCCTTTGCCAGACCTTGAGGACGTTCCGGTAGCTCGTGATTTTCCGGATGTCTTTCCAGAAGAATTGCCAGGGGTTCCACCTGACAGGGATGTTGAGTTCGTAATAGACCTCATTCCAGGAACCGTTCCGATTGCTAGAAGACCTTATAAGATGGCACCCCTAGAACTAGCCGAGCTTAAGAAACAACTCGATGAATCCTTGAAAAAGGGTTTCATCCGCCCTAGTTCATCTCCGTGGGCTTGCCCCGTCCTATTCGTTAAGAAGAAGGATGGTACGGACCGAATGGTTGTAGATTACCGGCCGGTCAATTTGGTCACAATCAAGAACAAATACCCGCTTCCCAGGATCAACGATCTGTATGATCAGCTTGCTGGATCCTCAGTCTTCTCCAAGATGGATTTGAGGTTGGGCTACCATCAAATCAAAATCAGAAACGGGGACATTCCTAAAACGGCCTTTGTTACTCGTTACGGCCAATACGAGTACACCGTCATGTCCTTCGGTTTAACCAACGCTCCAGCCACTTTTTCTCGGTTAATGAACTCAATCTTCATGGAGTATTTGGATAAATTCGTCGTAGTTTATCTCGATGATATACTCATATACTCCAAGAACGAGGAAGAACATGCCGAACATCTAAGGCTAGTGTTGCAGAAACTTCGAGAGCATCGCCTTTATGCCAAATTTTCTAAATGTGAATTCTGGTTGCCAGAAGTGACCTATCTGGGTCATGTAATATCTGGTAAAGGTATTGCTGTTAACCCTGAGCGAGTTCAAGCTGTCCTTGACTGGACTCCACCCGAATCGGTCAAGCAAGTTCGGAGTTTTCTAGGCTTAGCGAGCTATTGCCGTCGCTTTGTCGAGAACTTCTCCAAAGTTGCTAAACCTCTAACCGAACTCCTCAAGAAAGATAAGAAGTTCGAATGGACCCCACAATGCGAGCACAGCTTTCAGGAACTGAAAAGACGCCTGACTTCTGCTCCCGTGCTGATACCACCAGACTTCTCCAAAGACTTTGTTATCTACTGCGACGCCTCGCGACAAGGACTAGGTTGCATTCTCATGCAAGATCGACACGTAATTGCTTACGCTTCACGGCAATTGCACCCACATGAGGAGAATTATCCTACTCATGATCTGGAACTCGCAGCCGTAGTCTATGCCCTTAAGACCTGGCGACATTACCTCCTCGGTAATCGTTGCGAAATATTCACTGATCACCAAAGTCTGAAGTACATTTTCACCCAACTGGATCTGAATCTCAGGCAAAGACGTTGGGTTGAATTGATCACAGACTTCGACTTAGGGATAACCTATACCCCAGGGAAAGCCAACGTCATGGCTGATGCGCTAAGTCGTAAATCTTATTGTAACAACCTGATGTTACAACAAAGTCAACCGCTTCTCCATGAGGAATTTCGGAAGCTTAACCTTCACATTGTACCTCAAGGTTTTCTCTCCACCTTGGTGGCAAAACCTACCCTTACGGATCAAATCATCAAAGCACAGAAGGTAGATCCGGGAATCTCCTGCATCAAGAGGAACATTCAGAAAGGAATTGCGAATTGTTTCTCCGTTAATGATCAAGGAGTCGTGTACTTCGGGGATCGATTAGTAGTTCCCAAAGTGCGCAACCTAAGGCGATTAATCCTTAAGGAAGCCCATGAATCTCCTCTCACCATTCATCCCGGTAGTACTAAAATGTATCAGGACCTACGCCAGAGGTTCTGGTGGACTAGGATGAAGAGAGAAATTGCTCAGTATATTGCCAATTGCGACGTCTGTCGTCGTGTAAAAGCAGAGCATCAACGGCCTGCTGGCACCCTTCAACCCTTAGCTATTCCTGAATGGAAATGGGATAAAATTGGTATGGATTTCATTACCGGTTTTCCCAGGACCAAGAGAGGGAATAATGCTATCTTCGTCGTGGTCGATCGTCTTTCCAAAGTAGCTCATTTCCTACCTGTTCGTGAGAGTATAACCGCTAGTCAGCTAGCAGACTTATACATCTCCCGAATAGTGTCCCTCCATGGTGTTCCTTTGGAAATCAATTCGGATCGAGGAAGTCTTTTCACCTCTCGATTTTGGGAAAGTTTCCAAAATGCTATGGGAACCCGTCTCTCCTTTAGCACCGCTTTCCACCCTCAGTCAAGTGGTCAAGTGGAACGCGTCAACCAAATTCTAGAAGACATGCTTCGAGCCTCTGTTATCTCTTTCGAAATGGACTGGGAGAAGTGCCTTCCATTTGCCGAATTCGCTTACAACAACAGCTATCAATCTAGCTTGGGTAAAGCCCCTTTTGAAGTTCTCTATGGACGACGATGTCGAACACCCCTTAACTGGTCAGAGACCGGGGAAAGACAATTCTTTGGCCCGGATATGATTCAGGAAGCAGAAGAACAAGTTCGTATCGTTCGTGAAAAGTTGAAAACAGCCCAATCTCGTCAAAAGAGTCAATATGACCGAAAACATAAGGCTATGACTTTCGAGGTTGACGAGAAGGCTTATCTTCGGGTCACCCCTCTGAAGGGAACCCATCGCTTCGGTATCAAAGGCAAATTGGCTCCTCGTTACATTGGACCTTTTCGCATTCTTGCCAAACGAGGAGAAGTTGCCTACCAATTGGAACTACCTCCGCACCTCTCCAGAGTTCACGATGTCTTCCACGTTTCTCAACTCAGGCGTTGCTTCTCGGATCCTATCCGTGAAGTGGACCATGAAACGCTTGATCTCCAAGATAATCTTACATATCGAGAGTACCCCATTCGTATCCTCGATCAAGCCGAGCGTACCACGCGACGTCATAATATCAAGTTTCTCAAGGTTCAATGGTCGCACCATTCTGAAGATGAAGCAACTTGGGAAAGGGAGGATCGTCTTCGACTTGAGTACCCCGCCTTCTTCTCGGAGGAACCCAAATCTCGGGACGAGATTCTTTTGAGTGGGGGTGAGTTGTCACACCCTAGCTAGTCATGCATTAGAGTGTTGCATCATGTTTATTCTTTCATCAGAAACTTGAAATGGGGATGACAGAACCCCCAGTTCCCTCTGAAACCAATTAGGGTTACTAAAATAATTCTTCAATGAACCTGAAATGCCCTTCTAAAATGTCCATCATTTTAGCCTTGGTTCAGAACCTCTGCCAAAAATGGTGCACACTTTTCTAGGCCATCCTAGGGTTCTTGAGTTAAATCATAACTATTTGAATTTGGGCATTTAAAATAATATAAAATATTTAAATGCTCAAATATCTCCAAACTAAAATGTTTCATGTTGGAAATATTCCAACTATGGACCAGGAGTAGTTTGGTGATTTTTGGAGTTGTCTAGGTATTTTATTTAATTCAACAAAGCTGCAAAAATATTAAATAAAACAGAAAACAGAAAAAAACTAAAAGGGAGAAGCTTACCTGGGCTCCTCCCTGTTCAGCCCAGCCAGCTGGCCGGCCCAGCCCAGCACTGTAGCTCCCCGTCGTCTTCCTCCCCACGCCCCGAAGCTGCTGCGTGCTCGCGCGCGCGCGGCCGCGCGGCCACCTCCTGCTTGCCGACGCCCCCTGGCCGCGTGGACGACGCCCGCAGCCGTCCCGATCCCCCCTGCTCTCGCTCACTCTCCCCCGTTTCTCCCTCGCTCTCTCTCGCTCTCGGCCGAACACCACCGTCGCCGCCGTTCGCCGTAGCCACTGACTCCGGCCACCCCTCGCTCCCCCGAGTAGCTCAGAAGCTCCGCCTCGACTCCCTCTTCCTCCCCACCGCTCCACGAGTCCCCGGAAGCCCTGCATCGCCGCCACGTCGCCGTTCCCCTCTTCGGACTCCGACCACCGTCGCCGACGAATTCGCCGTCTCCAGCGCGTCCCCGAGCCCGCTTCGACGCCCACTGCAACCGCGGTGAGCTACGCCACCGTTTCCCCCTCTTCTCCCCCTTGTTCCCTCACCGTAGCTGCATCCCCACCTCGGCCGAACCTCCGCCGTCGCCGAGCTCGCCGTCGACGCAGCTCCGGTGACCATTTGGTCACCCCGGCGAGTCCAACGCGTTCACAGAACCCAGTAGAGCATCCCTAGCGCCTCACCTTGCTCGACTTCGAGCTCCAGCACCACTCCCGTGCACGACCGAACCCCGGCGGCCGCAGCCGAGCTCGCCGCCGTCGACTCCGGCCACCCCGACCCCAACGGACTCCACCAAGAGCCGCGGGTCGTCCTCAGCTTCACTCCGGTGGTCGCCACGTTCCATTTGGTGGCCGAAACGTCCAAAACCACTATCGCCGCCGCACTGTTGGTCGCCGCCGGCCAGAACTCCGGCGAGCTGACGTGGCCTAGTTAATTAACCACTAACCCACCACCCACAGACGCTGACAAGTGGGCCCCAGGGGTTAGTCAAAGCTAACCAGCCCGGGGTCAACGCGGGATTAGCCCCTGTGACACTGACGTGTGGACCCCACACGTCAGGTTTGACCCGAGCCAGCTCTGTTGACCTGCTGATGTCATTGTGACGTCAGGCTGACGCAGTAATTGAATTTCTGGATTTAAATTAAATCAGGAAATTCCAGAATATTATTTAAACTTCAAAAATTCATAACTTTTATTCTGTAACTCCAAACTGGACAAATAATATATGAAAAATGATCAGAAAAATCCAATCTATCCATCTGTACCATTTTCATGCATGATCAAACAAGTTAAGCTGATGTTTTAATCAGAACAAGAAAAGGCACTTTAAAAGGCCATATTCGAATTTGGAATTTGAATCTTTGATTCAAATTTGCTCAAACACTTCTGGTTTTAGTTGCATTAGCCCAACACACCCATATTGCCATGTTTCATGCATGCATCATATTGTTGCACTTTGTTTGGTGATGCCTGTGTATCGTTATCCTTTGCGACAGGATCTGTCCCCGAGGAGTACCGTGATTACCCTAACGAGGAATCGTATCCGTGCAACGAACCATCAGGCAAGCAACCAACCATTTGATCATATCGATACAATCCCATGTTCTCGCTCCTGCTCTCTTTTACTGCATTAAGACAACGCGATTCAAACTGCTGTGTGCTACGGTAGTTGAACCCATTTCCTCTGCATGACCTGTCATTGCCACAGTAACTAGATGAAACCCACTAGCATGTGTAGGAGTTGATTGAGCCATATGTATGTGTTGTTCCTACCTTGCTATGCCTGCTATGCTTAGAGTTGTGTCAGGTCTGGTTCATCTGGGTGATGGGCTAGAGTGAAATGATTATGTCGGTAATGAGAGTGGTGTAGTGAACACGATTTGGTAAAGGTATCGATGAGAGGCCATGTAGGAGTACATGGTGGGTTGTTTCATTGAGGCCGACCTTAAGCACTGAGATCTGTATGTGTGATTTAAGAATCAGCTACTACCATGCATTGGGCCCGAAACCAATGGACCCTCTCGACTTCTTATTCACCCTAGTTCTCCGTCCAGGAGTTGCAAGTAGTTTCTGGTGTTTGTAGCCTACTGGAGGCCGTGGACAGCGCTGACCGTAGGGGTGGGCTGTGATGCGGTAGGTACGTGGCACGGTGTACCGAATACCCGTTAGGTATCTCGGGAACCCTGGTCACATCGTTCGGGGCCGTATGGGAAACCTCGGCCGGACTCCCTGCGGATGGAACCTGAATAGGCGATAAACCTGGACTGGAGGCTTAGGTGATTAGGTAGGTCGTGGCCGACACCCACGTTGGGCTTCCGCTTGAAGGTTGCCGAGTACATGTCGTGTAAACGACGGTAAGTGGTGAGAGCGTGTATGAAGAAGTACTCCCTGCAGGGTTAACATGATCTATTCGAATAGCCGCGTCCGCGGTAAAGGACTACTTGGTTGCCTATACAGTTCATAGACAAGTAAATGGAAACTGATAAAAGCCTCAAGATAAGTGTGAGTGCCGAGGATGGCTCTTCCGTAGGAAGACGGAGGTGGATCCTCGGTAGTGTATTGAAGTGGTGAATAGTGGACTCGTGTGCGCAAAACTGTTTCAAATAGAGTATCGTAGGATAGTCTAGCCAAGAGTCAAAGCTGGCTTGCTGCAATAACTCCACCAACCCTTCTTGATACTATGCATGTATGTAGGATCTGATGTAAGTCTTGCTGAGTACCTTTGTACTCATGTTGCTATAATCTACATTTTTACAGAAGACGCTGCAACCCCTTCTGATGGGTTCTATGTAGACGTTGACATCAACGAGTAGGCTAAAGACCCAGGTGGTGACCCTGAGCTTGTGATGGACCACATAGTATAGTTAGGCTTCCAAGCCTCTTTTATTTTACTAGTTGTCTGTACTCAGACAAGTTACTTCCGCTGTTGGCTTGTATGACTGTATGACTTGTATGTTGGGTCGTGAGACCCGTACCTGTGTGTATGATATGAATGGCTCCCTGAGCCTTAAATAAAGTACTTGTGTTATAGAGTCATGTTGTGATGCTTCGTTGTATTTGCACATATCGAGCATATTGTGTGTATGTTTGAAATGCTTGGTATGTGTGGGTTCTGACTATCTAGTTGTTTATCTTTAGTAGCCTCTCTTACCGGGAAATGTCTCCTAGTGTTACCGCTGAGCCATGGTAGCTTGCTACTGCTCTGGAACACTTAGGCTGGCCGGCATGTGTCCTTCTTCGTTCCTGTGTCTGTCCCTTCGGGGAAATGTCACGCTTTGAGTACCGGAGTCCTGTTAGCCCGCTACAGCCCGGTTTACCGGAGTCCTGCTAGCCCAGTGCTACAGCCCGGACCCACTTGCTGATGACCGACACGTTCGAAGCTGGGTCATGGATGCCTGTCCCTGTAAGTCTGTGCCACTTTGGGTTTACGACTAGTCATGTCAGCCCGGGCTCTTTATCATATGGATGCTAGCGACACTATCATATACGTGAGCCAAAAGGCGCAAACGGTCCCGGGCAAAGGTAAGGCGACACCCGTGGGAATACCGTGCGTGAGGCCGCAAAGTGATATGAAGTGTTACCGGCTAGATCGATGTGACATCGAGTCGGGGTCCTGACATACAAGGTGTGAAGTTGAGTAAGACTCAATGCCCGACCACTGCAGAAGATAGAGAGAAAATGAAAGATGTTCCCTATGCTTCAGCCATAGGCTCTATCATGTATGCAATGCTGTGTACCAGACCTGATGTGTGCCTTGCTATAAGTCTAGTAGGGAGGTACCAAAGTGATCCAGGAGTGGATCACTGGACATCGGTCAAGAACATCCTGAAATACCTGAAAAGGACTAAGGATATGTTTCTCATATATGGAGGTGACAAAGAGCTCATCGTAAAAGGTTACGTTGATGCAAGCTTTGACACTGATCCGGACGATTCTAAATCACAAACCAGATACGTGTTTACATTAAACGGTGGAGCTGTCAGTTGGTGCAGTTCTAAACAAAGCGTTGTAGCGGGATCTACATGTGAAGCGGAGTACATAGCTGCTTCGGAAGCAGCAAATGAAGGAGTCTGGATGAAGGAGTTCATATCCGATCTAGGTGTCATACCTAGTGCATCGGGTCCAATGAAAATCTTTTGTGACAATACTGGTGCAATTTCCTTGGCAAAGGAATCCAGATTTCATAAGAGAACCAAGCACATCAAGAGACGCTTCAATTCCATCCGGGATCTAGTCCAGGTGGGAGACATAGAGATTTGCAAGATACATACGGATCTGAATGTTGCAGACCCGTTGACTAAGCCTCTTCCACGAGAAAAACATGATCAACACCAAAGCTCCATGGGTGTTAGAATCATTACTGTGTAATCTAGATTATTGACTCTAGTGCAAGTGGGAGACTGAAGGAAATATGCCCTAGAGGCAATAATAAAGTTATTATTTATTTCCTTATATCATGATAAATGTTTATTATTCATGCTAGAATTGTATTAACCGAATACATAGACAAACAGAGTGTCACTAGTATGCCTCTACTTGACTAGCTCGTTAATCAAAGATGGTTATGTTTCCTAACCATGAACAAAGAGTTGTTATTTGATTAACGGGATCACATCATTAGGTGAATGATCTGATTGACATGACCCATTCCATTAGCTTAGCACCCGATCATTTAGTATGTTGTTATTGCTTTCTTCATGACTTATACATGTTCCTATGACTATGAGATTATGCAACTCCCGTTTGCCGGAGGAACAATTTGTGTGCTACCAAACGTCACAACGTAAATGGGTGATTATAAAGGTGCTCTACAGGTGTCTCCAAAGGTACATGTTGGGTTGGCGTATTTCGAGATTAGGATTTGTCACTCCGATTGTCGGAGAGGTATCTCTGGGCCCTCTCGGTAATGCACATCACATAAGCCTTGCAAGCATTGCAACTAATGAGTTAGTTGCGAGATGATGTAATACGGAACGAGTAAAGAGACTTGCCAGTAACGAGATTGAACTAGGTATTGAGATACCGATGATCGAATCTCGGGCAAGTAACATACCGATGAGAAAGGGAACAACGTATGTTGTTATGCGGTCTGACCGATAAAGATCTTCGTAGAATATGTAGGAGCCAATATGAGCATCCAGGTTCCGCTATTGGTTATTGACCGGAGACGTGTCTCGGTCATGTCTACATTGTTCTCGAACCCGTAGGGTCCGCACGCTTAAGGTTTTGATGACAGTTATATTATGAGTTTTGATGTACCAAAGTTAGTTCGGAGTCCCGGATGTGATCACGGACATGAAGAGGAGTCTCGAAATGGTCGAGACATGAAGATTGATATATTGGACGGCTATATTCGGACACCAGAAGTGTTCCGGGTGATTTCGAAGAAAACCGGAGAGCCAGAGGGTTACCGGAACCCCCCCGGGAGAAGTAATGGGCCTTAGTGGAAAGAGAGAGGGGCAGCCAAAGGTGGGCCGCGTGCCTCCTCCTCCCCTGGTCCGAATTGGACTAGGAGAGGGGGGGCGGCGCCCCCCTTTCCCTCTCCCTCCCCACTTCCTTCCCCCTCCTAGTAGGAGTCCTACTCCTACTAGGAGGAGGACTCCTCCTTGGCGCACCTATAGGGCCGGCCGGCCTCCTCCCCTTGCTCCTTTATATACGGTGGCAGGGGGCACCCCTAGACACACAAGTTGATCCACGTGATCATATTCTTAGCCGTGTGCGGTGCCCCCTTCCACCATAGTCCTCAATAATATTGTAGCGGTGCTTAGGCGAAGCCCTGCGACGATATTGCATCAAGATCGTCACCACGCCGTCGTGCTGACGGAACTCTTCCCCGCCACTTTGCTGGATCGGAGTCCGGGGATTGTCATTGAGCTGAACGTGTGCTAGAGCTCGGAGGTGCCGTAGTTTCGGTGCTTGATCGGTCGGGCCATGGAGACGTACGACTACATCAACCAAACGCTTCCGTTGTCGATCTACAAGGGTTCGTAGATCACACTCTCCCCTCTCATTGCTATGCATCACCATGATCTTGCGTGTGCGTAGGAAATTTTTTGAAATTACTACGTTCCCCAACAACTCCGACATCTGGTCTAGAGCTAATGGATTCCAACCCTTTGCATGAGTGCCCTGGGGGTTTATATAGGCCTACCCCCCAGGGGTACAATGGTAATCCGGCTAGACGCGGGCCCAGCCGTCAGTGCCTCCGGCCTCTGTCTTCTCCGCCGACTGCTGGGGCCCGCCGACTGGCTAGGTACGGAGCCGACAGGCCGCGTCCGCCACGGGCGGGTCTTGCCGGCTGCTGATTACTGTAGCCGTGCTTCTGATGACGCGGGCTTGGTCATGGAGTCGTGGCAACAGCCCTGCCGCCTGGCGGGCGATCACTATTGCCACTCTCCGTCACATCTGGTTAATGGCGCGTGGGCCCCGGGGGAGGAGTCGGCCGACTCTCGGGGGCCGACTCCCGACGGGTCCGACTAGTGGTGCACTTGCCGTCTTCTGGGATCCCGCTGGCCGGTGGGACCCGCCGCCCAAAGGTCGTACAGACAAGCCATCGTGGGCGCAGGATTCGGTCCTTCGGCGCTGATGTCAGGGCCGGCACGGTAACAGTGCCATGCCGCACAGAGATCTTCCTGGGTACGGTGAGCTGTGGCCATGCCTGCCCCTGGTATGGGGCGGGAGCGGGCTTTCCTGTAGCCACTCCCCGGTCCTGTCCCCCCGATGAGGATATGGGGTTTGTTGGAGCCACGGGCCGACTCCCCAAAGCTGGCTTCTCTGGAAGTCGCCAGTCAGGAGTTGGCTTACCCTGAAGTCGTCCCCGGGACTCGGCCGCGAGTGGCTAGTCGGTGGCCTTGCCGCCGACTCCTCAGAAGGCGGCTCTTTGTCTTGGGGTCTTGAGGGGCGCAGCCTGCCCCGATGTCTTGAAAGGTTCTGGGACTCGGGTTAGCCTACCCGTGGCCCATTACTCCGACAGTAGTCCCCGAAACTGATGAGGCGCCGCGGATGATCGGTCGAGGAGCCTCAGCAGTTTCTCTTTCTAGGTGCCCGAGACATGGATCTTGGTTGACTTCTGCCGGGCCGTCTAGAAGGAGTCGGACTCGCCCAACTCTGACTCGCACAATATTTCGAACGTCGCGGCGGGATCCAAGTAGCGTGCTGGCTAAGCCTCCAGGCCGCCGCCCGTTTCGGGCCTGTCACGTGATAACACGCGGCCGGGCCATTCTGCCAGCCTACGCGCGCGACGGGATAGACCCGTAGGCGGGGCCCGCCACTACCACGCCTCGGCGCCCGAGCGGATCCGCTGTGGCCCAGGCGGACGGTTGGGATTCCCGTGGAGTTACTGCACGCAGTAATTTTGTCGTGGAAACATGGGGGGCGTGGGGTCGTGGGCGCAGTAAATCCCATGATTGCCCCCTCGGCTTCGCAGCCCATGTGGCTATAAGTAGGGGGAGGAGGGGGGCGCGGCAGAGCACGCGCGCCCCTCCTTCCCACTACTCCTTGCTCTTCTCCTTCTTCTTCCTCGCTCCGCCGCGCTCCCAAGCTTTGCCGAACGCCATGGCGATCAGCTCGCGATGAGTTCTTCTTCCGCCGCCGCGCCTCCCTCGATGCGTTCCGGCACCTGGGATGGCTCAGAAGTTCATGACGACCACATCGAGTTCCTCCGCAAGACTCGTCGGCTCCCCGGCGAGGATTACGTGCGGGTGCGTCTTGCACCGAGGGGGGAGATTTACCCAGCGCCGGAGGAGGGTGAGCGGGTCATCTTCCGCTTGCACTGCCTGCGCGGATTGGGGCTGTCGGCGAGCAGCTTCTTCCGCTCTTTTCTAGAGTTTTACGGCTTCTAGCCGCACCACCTCACGCCCAACACGGTGGTGCTGCTGTCCGCCTTCGTGGCCTTGTGTGAAGGCTTCCTCGGAGTCCTCCCCACCCTCGAGCTCTGTGGGGAGTTCTTCTTCTCCAAGCTCAGCACCCAGGCTGCAGGTGTGTCAGCTCAATGCGGCGCGTTCATCGCCGTGCGGACATTGGGGGCCGACAACCCCTTCCCCACCATCACGCTGATAAAGTCAGTGAAGATGTGGCAGCGATCGTACTTCTACATCAAGAGCGTCTTTGCGAGGGGCGATTGGGTCAACCTGCCGGCTGGGAGACTGCCGAACTAGTCATACCAGGCCAAGTCGCTGACGCCTGCGGGAGCCGGCGCCGTCGCGCGACTCCGAGTGCTGACGCAGTCGGAGGGCTTGACTAGTCCAGACTTGTTGGCCGCCTTCGTGGCGCGCCGAGTTCTCCCGCTCCAAGATCGCCCCCACATGATATGCCAAATGAGCGGGCGCCGTGACCCGAGTCGGATGTGCACCAAGGACATGCCTCACGAGGAGGTGGCCTATATGGTGAACTACCTCTCAGATAGCAAGCTGCTGGAGGACTGGCGGTTTGGCAAGGAGCCGTACTCCCGCACCAACCCCCCATCTACAATGAGTTGCCCTTTCTTTCTTTCTTCGAGTTGTCTTCTTTCTTGCCGAGTTTGTTTTGTGCGACCTGATCAGTCGGCTTTGGTCAGAATCCCCTCCTCCATTCACCAGCCGGCACCTTGGGGCCGGCCCACGAGTTCCTTGCTAACCAGGCGGAGAGCAACGTCGACGACCCCGATCTGGGGGCGGCGGCTTTGGAAGACGACGCCGAAGGTGGAGGCGGCCCGCGGCTCGGGGCCAGTCTAGAGGACTGGCCTGACGATGAGGAGGAGGTCGCCCCCCGCCCCTGGCCAGGAGCCAGCCATCCCGGCGCGGGCTCTTCTGCCGCGCCGGGTGCTCCAGGCGGCGGGAAGAAGCGCACGGCCATGCCGACTTTGTTCGGCAGTCGGCCGAAGAAGCCCAAGGGTTCGGCTGCGGTGACCCGGCGGGACGAGGCGGCTGCGAAGGCCATCCGCTTCCGTAAGGAAGTGAAGAAGCCACCACTGGTCTCCGCGTGAGTATTCCATCTCAACGCTTTATTCTTTCTTTGTGGCTTTGTCTGAGTCTTTTACTTGCTTCCCTTGCTTAAGGGCTCCCATCAATCTTGAGAGGGTCGTCGCCGCCTCCGTCATGGGGTCAGCGGAGACGTCCGCCTCCACTCGGCGGATTGATCCCGCCGCCGACCTCTGGGAGGTGATGGAGCAGAATGCGCAGGAGAAGCGCAACGAGGAAGAGGCCGCCCGCCTGGAGAAGGTGGAGGCCGATAAGGCGGAGCCTCCGCCAAGAAGAAACTGGCGGAGGCCGAAGCCGTCGCCACGACGAAGCGGCAGGCTGAGGTGGCCGCGCACCGCCAATCGGCGGTGTTCGTCACCCCGCTGAACTCTGTGCCGCCACCTCCGGAGTTCATGGGGCAGACTGGGTAAGACGGTAGCGAGAACCCCGTCATGGAGAGGGAAGGCGGCGTCTCCACGCCGGACGTGATCGTTCTGCCGCCGCCTCCGCCGCCATCTGGGAGCGCGCAAGGCAAACAGCCAGCGGACCCTCCGGTGCTGCCGACTGAAGACGAGGCCGTGGCGAGGCTACTCCTTCAAGTCAGCTCGCCAACGCGCCGCCGTCTTGAGAAGGGGACCTCGGCGCCACGCCCCCTGGAGACCGGCACCGTCAGCTCGGCGATCCCAGACGCCGAAGCGACGAGCGTCGCGCCCGTTGGGTGGGTGCGAGGAGGCGGCACAGGGCCACTGAACCAGGCGCTTCTGGACATCCAAACGAAGCTTCGAGCTGAGGGCGACGCCCTCCAGAACTGCACCTAGGCGTACCTGGCATCACGAGCAGCCGTCCGGGTATGTTTTCTCTTTGGTCCTTGTTTTCTTGTTCGTTTCTGTGGGGGCGCGCTAGCGCACCCACTGGGTGTAGTCCCCGAGTTTCGGGCCGGCTGCTGAGCAGGCAGCCCGGAACTCTGCTTGGTGAGTTTCGGGTACTAACTTTTGTCTGAAACACTTGTCGCAGGACTACCACAACCTCCATGTTACTGCCTTCAACCGTAACGTTGAAGAGCTGGGCAAGCGGACCGCCGACTTGTCGGAGAGCCGGAGTGAGTCCTTTTTCTTCTTTGCGGGGGCGTGCTGGCGCACCCACGGGCTGTAGTCCCCGAGATTCGGGCCGACTACTGAGTAGTCAGGCCGGATCTCCCCGGCGACCTTCTTTATTGACGACTTAATGCTTTCTTTCTTCCTTCTCTTCAGAAGCCAACGCTGTTCTTCAACAGCAGCTAAGCGAAGCCAACTCCGCGTTGCGCGCCAAGGGGGAGGAGTGCAGCAAGCTCGCCACAGAGTGCAATCTGCTGGCCACTCAATTGGCAGAGCAGAGGGGGCTGCTTGCGAAGACGCAGAAGGAGGCGGAAGAGGCGGAAACCACCCTCCTGGCCGAGTTCGCGAGCGAGCGCTCCTCCTGGACTGACAAAGAGGCAATGCTGGCCTCCGGCTTCCATGAGATTGAAGACATTGTTGATGGTGAGTTTCTGTACTTTCTTTCTTCGAGTTACCGATTATAAATCGTGCCGACTCCTGGTTTTTGACTTGTTTCTTCGTTTCTTCCATCTTGGCAGACTTCTTCCCTGGGCACTCGCAGGCCGCCATCCAAGCCATCGATGCTGACCGTGAAGGTCGGAGGGAAGAAGGCACAGAGATCGCCGCCGATGCCCCCCGAACCCTTGATGAGCATATCCTGAGCACCGAGGCTCGCCTTTGGCCGACTCACCGGATGCTGTGCCGGCTTCAACGTGTTGGTGCCCACGCGATTGCCGCCCTGTGGCCGGACATGCAGGCTCCACACACCCCCAGCCTGACTGCCGACTGGCTAGAGGTCGCGGCTGGTCGTCTTGAGGCCTGGAAGGGTTCCTCGGCCTGGGCTGGAGCGCGCCGTGCCTTGGAGTTCGTCAAGGCGTGGTATCCGGGGCTGGATCTAGACTGGCTGGCCACACTCTGGTCAGAGGCCCAGTCGGAGCTGGCAGCCGCGGAAGACGCCCTCGTCAAGCGTGCCGCGGCGATCGCCGAGTACACCGACACCAGCATCTTCGTCCCCGAGCGGTCTGAAGACAGCGAGGAGGTACCGTCAGAGTGGTTTGCGATGAACCCAGACTTCGGCGAGGACTCGGCAGAGGTGATCGGCTCCAGTGTTGAGGAGGAAGGCGAGGCGGAGGACGAAGGCGAGACGGAGGCACCAGAAGACGGAGCGAACGGCCGGCCTCAGCTCGACCACGCCTCCAGCAACGAGCCGCGTGCGACCGAGCCGACTGCCGCCGGAGGCGATCAAGCCGAGACTGCCCAGCCGGCCGCCCCAACGCCTGATGCTGCCGCCTCCTCCGACCCTCTGAATCCGTCTGCCGCTTCCTAAGCTGCCGCCTTATCTTTATTTTTTCTGCTTTTGTAGTCTTGAAGAACTTGTTAATTCACAAAATTCCACCCGCGGGGTGTGTTTTGAACTTCTGCTCGAAGATTCGGCCAAGGGCCTATGTTATGTAAATATTTATCCGAATTCTATCTTTTCTTGCTCATTGCTCTTTTGGCCTTTTCCTTTGCCGCTTTCCCTTAGTTGCCTGTCTTGCCAGTCGGACAACCGCTCTGCGGATTGCCGCTGGATCGAATGTTTGGCTACTTTGGGAAGGCAAGTACTTAGCCATTTTAGAGTTTTTTAGCAAGTTGGATAGAAGGCGGTGAGCCGACTGGTTAATAGGAAGGCTGGAAACCGACTTTAAGCTATGTTCTATGCTTTGAGTCCTTAGCCATTTTTCATGTGAGTGCCCATTCTACCTTACTCCTACCCACCGTATAGTCGCTCTGCGAGCTGCGGCTTCTGACAGGAGATGGCTTAGGCGTCACACACTACTTGTCCGGCTGCAGGAAGCATTTCATAGTGCAAGGCGGAAAGTCCCCGGGCCGACCTGTCGAGCCCGGTGCCCAGCGGCAATCAAAGAGTAACATACTCGTAGGCATAACTTTTATGATATAGACAAAAGAGGGCAGTCCCCGAGCTCGTCTCGGGGGGCCAGAAGTCTTGGTACTTTAATACAAAAGGTAGCATGGTACATACTGCATCAACTGTAAAATCTTCGGAGGAGATTTGAGTTCCATGGCCGCTCTGTCTCTTTGCCAGAGTCGTCCCTCTTGCATGCTCGGGGCTTCTGAGCGTCAATCAGGTAGTAGGAGTCATTGCCCAGCACTCTACCGATGATGAAAGGGCCTTCCCAAGGTGCCGACAGCTTGTGCTGGCCGGCTGTTCGCTGGATCAGCCGGAGCACAAGGTCGCCTTCTTGGAAAGATCTTGGCTTGACCTTCCTGTTGTGGTATCGGCGCAGGCTCTGCTGGTAGATGCTGGACCGGCTGAGTGCCAACAGTCGGCCCTCTTCCAGCAGATCGACGCCGTCTTGGCGTGCTTCTTATGCTTCCTCCTTGGTGTACATGGTGACTCGCGGGGAGTCGAACTCTATGTCCGTTGGGATGACGGCTTCAGCACCGTAGACGAGGAAGAAAGGCGTGAAGCCGGTTGACTTGTTTGGACTCGTGCGCAGACTCCAGAGGACGGCTGGCAACTCATCGAGCTAGAGCCAGCCAAGCGCTCCAGAGGCTCGACCAGTCGGGGCTTGATGCCGGACAGGATGAGGCCGTTTGCTCGCTCCACCTGGCCGTTTGACTGTGGATGGGCGACGGACGCTAGGTCCAGTCGGATGCCCTGTGTTGCGCAGAAACGGGAAAAGGCGCCTTTGGCAAAATTTGTGCCATTGTCGGTGATGATGCTGTGTGGTATACCGTACCGAATTGTGATATCGGAGATGAAGGTCACGGTAGTCGGACCGTTCAGTTTCTTGATTGGCTTCGCTTCTATCCACTTGGTGAACTTGTCCACTGCGACAAGTAAGTGAGTTAAGCCACCTCGTGCTGTCTTGAATGGTCCCACCATGTCTAGACCCCAAACTAGGAAAGGCCAGGCAATGGGGATGGTCTTGAGTGCAGAAGCCGGCTGGTGCGGCTTGGAGCTAAACTTTTGGCACCCTTTGCATTTTTGCGACCCCAAACTGCGAAAGGCCAGAAGAAACTGTGTCGAAAGGCTTTTGCGACGAGTGCTCTTGAAGCCGCATGGTGACCGCACTCGCTTTGATGGATGTCTTTGATAATTGCTTGGCCTTGCTTTGGCTCTACGCAGCACTGGTAAACACCAGTGACGCTGCGCCTTACCAGCTCTCTGTTGACTATGGTGTAGGCTGCCGCTCGGCGTTGTACTTGCCGAGCTGAGGTCTCATCAGTCGGCAGCTCTTTGCTCACTAGGAATTTGAGGATGGGCTGGGCCCACGAGGGTGCTGCTATTTCTTCGACTGCCAGAACTGTGACTTGGACGAGGGCGGCTGGGTTGGGAGGCGGCGGGTTGGAGTCAACAACCGCTTGCTGGGTTAACGAAGTCCCCACGCCGACTAGCGCGACTCTTGGGCCGAGTTCTGGAGTCTTCGAGTCCGCCACCGCAGTCCCCGGGCCGGGTACTGCAGCCCCTGGGCCGGCCTCGACTGTGGCGGCTTTGGAGCCGTCTGCCAAAATCCCCGTACCATTTGCCGGGGCTCTGGAGTCGGATCCGACTTCTTCAGGAGGAGCCGGCACGAAGATGGAGTCTGATTCTGGTGAAGGCTTGACAGACGGCTTGAGGAGGCGTTGAAGGGCGACGTCGGATGGTATTGCTTGGCGGGTAGAGCCGATTCATGCCAAGGCGTCTGCTTGGTCGTTGTTGTTTCTTGGCACATGGAGGAACTCGCACCCCTCGAAATACCCACTGAGTTGCTGCACGAGGAAATGGTAACTAGCCATGTTCGCATCCTTGGCATCCCAGTCGCCAGACGACTGCTGGACCACTAAGTCCGAGTCGCCATAACACAGGATCCGACGAATGCCAAGTTCTTTGGCAAGCCGGAGCCCGTGAATGAGCGCCTCGTACTCGGCGACATTGTTGGAGGCGGCAAAATGGATTTGCAGTGCGTATTTGAGCTTGTCGCCTTTAGGGGAAGTGAGGACGACGCCGGCTCCCAAGCCGGTGCGCATCTTGGAGCCATCGAAATGCATCCGCCTATGGGTGGAGTCGGGCGCTGGAGGTAGGTACTGGGTCTCGGCCCAGTCGACGAGAAAGTCGGCCAGTGCTTGTGACTTGATGGCGGTGCGGGGTTGGTAGTGGATGGTGTAGGGAGCCAGCTCTATGGCCCACTTGGCCACTCGGCCAGAAGCATCTCGGCTTCAGATGATCTCGGCAAGTGGGGCCGTGCAGACCACAGTGATTGGATGTTGTTGAAAGTATGGCTTCAATTTCTTGGCGGTAAAGTGTACGCCATAGCACATCTTCTGGTAGTGGGGGTAGTTCTGCTTGAAGGCTGACAGTACTTTGCTCAGGTAATATACCGGTCTCTGGACAGGTAGTGCCTTGCCTTCCTCCTTGCGTTCCACTACAATGACCGTGCTGACTACCCGGCTCGTGGCAGCGATGTACAGGAGCATAGGTTCCTTAGGAGCCGGAGCCGCCAGAACGGGTGGAGTAGTCGGCATCTTCTTCAGATGGAGAAAAGCTTCGTCCGCCTTGTGGTTCCACTCGAAAAAAGTGGTCTTCTTCATGAGTTGGTATAAGGGGAGAGCTTTCTCGCCCAGCCGACTGATGAATTGGCTGATGGATGCTAGGCAGCCAGTGAACTTTTGCACATCCAGGAGTCGGCTGGGTACCTCCATCCTCTCAATGGCCTTGATCTTTACAGGGTTGCATTCTATGCCGCTTTCAGTGACCAGGAAGCCAAGGAGTTGGCCGGCTGGTACTACGAAGACACACTTCTCGGGGTTGAGCTTGATCTGGAATCGGCGTAGGTTCTCAAAGGTCTCCTTGAGGTCTTCCAGCAGTGTTCCACGCTTTTCCGTCTTTACCACCACATCGTCCATGTAGACGTGGGTGTTCCTGCCGAGTTGCTTGAGGAGGCACTTCTGCATGCAACGCTGAAAGGTGGCGCCGGCATTCCTCAAGCCGAACGTCATGGTGAGGTAGCAGAAGGCTCCAAATGGCGTGATGAAGGCGGTTTTCAGTCTGTCAGCCGGGTTCAGCTTGATCTGGTGATATCCTGAGTATGCTTCCAAAAAGCTCAACAGCTCGCATCTGGCGGTGGAGTCTATCACCTGATCAATTCTTGGTAGAGAAAACGGGTCCTTGGGGCAGGCCTTGTTGAGGCTCGTGTAGTCAATACACATTTGCCACTTCTTGTTGGCTAGCCACTCTGGAAAGAATACTTCCATAATGAAGCCGGCTGCTAGGAGTCGGGCTATCTCTTCTCCGACAACTCTTCTCTTCTCTTCTGATAGGTGGCGCAGGGGCTGCCGGACTGGCTTTGCACCAGATCGGACATGTAACTTGTGTTCGGCGAATTTCGTCGGTACACCTGGCATGTCAGGACCCCGATTCCAAGTCACATCGATCTATCCGGTAACACCTCATATCACTTTGCGGCCTCACGCACGGTATTCCCACGGGTGTCGCCTTACCATGGCCCGGGACTGTTTGCGCCTTTTGGCTCACGTATATGATAGTGTCGCTAGCATCCATATGACAGAGAACTCGGGCCGACATGGCTAGTCGTGAACCCAACATGGCACCAACCTATGGGGACATGCATAGATGAATCACATCGAGCATGTCGGTCAGCAGCGTGCAGGGATGGCAATTTTATCCATGGATCTGGATACCCATGGATACCCGACCCGGTTGGGTAAGGGTATGGAGCACATTTCTGCCCATGGGTCCGTGGATACGGATACCCATGAACAGACGGGTTCAGCATGGTTATAGTTTGTGCTCCATGGATATCCAATGGATACCCGTATGACATGTGGGGCCAAATTCCAGTGACAGTAGAAAGAGCGAATCAATGGGAGATGGCAGGAAATATGCAACTTGTGCCATGAGCTATATGCTACATAATCAACCTCTGGTATGTCACACTTAAGGACTCATCGTATTACTTGTTACCTACTTATGCATGTAGCTTATGTTATCATTTGTGAGTGAATGATGATGAGTTGATTTGATCTTTGGGAAGGCTTCATGCTGACTTTTCTATGCCCATGGAGCTCCATGGGTATGTGGGTATCCAGCGGGTTTGGGCATGGGAACAAGTTGTGCCCATGGATAATTTGGTGGATGTGCGGAGGGTAGGAAGATGGGTCATGGGTTGGATTTGGACCAGCTCCACCCGCCCCAAACCCGACCATTGCCATCCCTAGCAGCGTGTGAATCCGGGCTGTAGCACTGGGCTAACAGGACTCCGGGAACCCGGGCTATAGCAGGCTAGGCAGGACTCCGGATGTCACCGTGTGACATTTCCCCGAAGGGACAGACACAGGAACGAAGTGAAACACATGCCGGCCAGTCAAGTGCCCTGAGCAGTAGTGCTGGGCTAGCAGAACTCTAGTGAACCGGGCTGTAGCGGACTACTTTGGCTCATGGAAGCACTAGACTACATTTCCCCATAAGAGAGGCCGCCAAGGATAAACAACTAGATTGTCGGATCCCACACATACCAAGCATTTCAATCATATACACAATATGCTTGATATGTGTAAATACAACATGGCATCACAACATAACTCTACGACTCAAGTATTTATTCATTAGGCTCCGAGGAGCCAAGATATTACAAACATGGGTCTCACGAACCTACAATCATAGCATAAAAATCAAAGCACATGCGGAAGCATAACATGTCTGAGTACAGACATCTACAAATGAAAAAGGCTGAGAAGCCTGACTATCTACCAGATCCTGCCGAGGGCACAAGATCGTAGCTAAGGTATCAAGCTAAACGTCGAAGTCCACAAGGAACTACTAGCGAGACTGACGTCTCTCTGCAAAACATAAAATAGGCAAACGTTAGTACAAATGTACCCAGCAAGACTTACATCAGAACTATCTACATATGCATCGGTATCAATAAAGGGGTGGTGGATTTTAACTGCAGCAAGTCAGCTTTGACTCAGTGGCTATCCTGAACTACGACTGCAAGTAACTCTTTGAGGTGGCGCACACGAGTCCACATATTCACCATATCAATACACCACTATGGATCCGCTCCCGTCTTCCCACGAGAACGCCATCCATAGCACTCATGCTTATCTTGCGCATTTTAGAGTATCCACTTTCACTTGTCTATGAACTGTTATAGGCAACCCAGAAGTCCTTTACCGCGGACACGGCTATTCGAATAGATCATTTATAACCCTGCAGGGGTGTACTTCTTCACACACACTCTCGCCACTTACCACCATGTACACGTCGTGTATCTTGGCAACCTTCAAGCGGAAGCCTGGCGAGGGAGTCGGCCACGACCTGACTAACCACACGAGTCTCTAGTCCAGGTTTATCGCATATTCGAGTTCCATCCGCGAGGAGATCCGGCCGGAGTTTCTCTCACAGCCCCAAACGATGTGTGCAGGGTTCCCGAGACACCAAACGAGTGCCCGGTACACTGTGCCACGGTTTATCTACCGCATCATAGCCCACCCCTAGGGTCAGCGCTATGCACGGCCGCCAACACATATCCTACAAACACCAGAAACTAGTTGCAACTCCTGGACAGAGGACAAGGGCAGTTAATAAGTCGAGAGGGTCCATTGGTTTCGGCCCCAATGTGTGGTAGTAGTTGGTCATGGATCACAAACACAAGAACTCAGTTCCTAAGAATGGTTTCAATGATACAACCCACCATGTACTCCTACATGGCCTCTCACCGCTACCTTTACCAAATCGTGTTCACACACTTAGCTCACACACAGTAGGACATGTTCATCACTGTTCCAATTCATCCCCGATGAATTAGACCTGACACAACTCTAAGCAATAGCAGGCATGACAAACAAGCATGAATGAGTAGGCACATCAGGGCTCAAACAACTCCTACTCATGCTAGTGGGTTTCATCTATATACTATGGCAATGACATGTCATGCAGAGGATAAGGGTTCAACTACCGCAGCAAGTAACAGTTGAATCGTTGTTTTCCTAATGCAGTAAAAGAGTGCAGGAGCGAGAGAGTGGGATTGTATCGGAATTAACAAGGGGGTTTTGCTTGCCTGGCACTCCTGAAGATAATATAGTTCTTCATCGGTGTCATCGATCTCATCATCGAAACCACGTCTATCGAGAAGGGACAAATACCGGCAACTGAGAAAGAAACACGATCAATGCAATGCACAATATGATGCATGATCATGAAATGTCAATATGTTGTGGTTTGATCTAATGCAACTAGCAACATGTTAAATGGAGTTGGTTTGAACCCTAGGTTCAAATTCAAACTCTATATGTGAGAGTTTAAAATCCATTTATATGAATTAGCCTAAACAGCAGCCATAAGTTGTTCTAACATGCATGAAAATGCCATAAACAGATTCCTTGAATTTTTCTGATAATTTTTCATATATAAATTATTTCATTCTGAGCTACGGTTGATTTTCTACGAATTTTTAAAGTTTTAAACATTTCCTGGAATTTCCTGCATTAAATTAAATCTAGAAAAGTAATACTGCATCAGCATTAGGTCATGCCAACGTCAGCAGGTCAACAGGCCCGGTCCAGGTCAAGCTGACCTGTGGGACCCGCGTGTCAGTGTCACATCTAACTAACAGTGCCTGTTAGTGGTAAGTAGGTGATTAACTTAACTAATCTAGGGCTGGGCCCGCAGTTCAGTGGCTCATCTAGTTAACTAAGTTAATTAACCCTAATTACCTAGCACTAATTAAACAGGGGCCCGGGCCCACATGTTAGGACGCCGGGGTGGTCAAACAGGGGTCAACCTTGCCGGCGTTGAGTCGCCGGCGAGGCCGAGACGGCTGAGGGGCTCGGATTTTGCCCTCCGGTGACCAAATTAGCGGCCGAGACCACCTACAGAGAGTTGGCACTCTCGCGCATCCATTGGAGCAAGCGAGAGAGGCTGCCGTGGAGTGAGCTCGCCGGAGTTGAGCTCGTGGCGGCGGCCGGGGCTCGGGCAACGACGGGTTCGGCGCTACGGTGCAAGGCAGGAGGATCTGGGGGTGGCTACGGTTGCGTGAAGACATGCTGAGCACAATGGTGCGCTCGGTTACGGCTCTAGGTGACGGTGGCCACGGCGGCGACATGGCTGGGTGGCGGTGAGCTTCGGGCACGGCGGCGCTAGCGCTAGGGAACGTGTGACGCGACGAGGAGAAGGGCGAACGGAAGAGCAGCTCACTGAGGACTCGCAGAGAAGCCCAGCGGGGTCGGGGAAGCGTCGGAGGCGGCGAATCGAAGGGAGGCGATCACCGGGGAAGAGGACGACGATGGTGTCGACGACGGCACTCCAGGGCGTCCGGCATCATGTGGCTCGGCGGAGAGGACCGGGGCGTCATGGCGGAGCTCGGGGGCGCGTCGGATAGGCTCGGAGGTGGCTCTGGCCGCGACAACTGCAGGTGGCGGCGATGGTGGTGTTCGGCCGTGCGCGTGAGAGAGACATAGAGGAGGGGATGAGGGCGAGGGAGAGTGCGAGAGAGGTCGGGGGATGCGTGGCATCGCGAGGGAGGGCCGGAGCGACGAGGAGGCAGCCATGCAGGGTGGAGGTGGTGCGCGCACGGCGAGCACACGCCCGGCGTCCTCCTGACAGCTGCTGGAAGAAGACAAGGGAAGGAGGTGGGCTGGGCCAACAGTGCTGGGCCACAGCTGGGCCGCCAGGTTTGCTTTCTCTCTCTCTCTCTCTGCTTTCTGTTTTAATTTTGTTTTCTATTATTCTTTAGTCTTTAGGGCTTTATTAAAAACACTTAGACACTTCCAAAAATCATGAAACTACTCATGATCACTGTTGGGAATATATCCTACAGTAAACATTTTAGTTTATGATTATTTGTGCATTTAAAATATTTAATAGCATTTAAATGCCCAAATGCAAATAGAGTATGATTTAATCCAGAGCCCAAATATGTCATGCAAAAATGTGCATCACCTCTGGTTACTGTTTCCAGCTTTTTCCAGGAATGATGAACATTTTTTTAAGCCATTTGGATTTACTGGAAATTTTTAGTTGAACCTAGTGAATTCCTTTAATGCTAGGGTTTAGGCAATCCCCATTTCAAGTTTCTTTCAAAGTTTAAACATGATGCACACATGAAGTTACCCTAGTGCAATGCCAGAAGCTAGGGATGTGACAACTCACCCCCACTAAACAAGAATCTCATCCCGAGATTCAAGACGTGAGGTAAGCGGAAAGGAGGTCACAAACTATCACAGTCTTCTTGATCCAAGCTGCACCTCATAAGGTAGTTGATTAGTTGCATACATTGATCTTGATATCCTCGCTTTTGAGATCTTCATCCATGCGATGACGACGGAAAGAAACTTTACTAGGATTGATCTTCTCGAAGATCGAGCTATACAAGATCAACTCGCGGAATGAGATGTTGAAACATCTCAAGTTGAGACACAAAACACATCGAGAGGGATGGAAGAACAAACGATGATTTGTGGGCAACAATTCCACGCTTAGAAAGATGGTGGATGGTGTCATGGTGGCGAGGAAATAATTGCCATGATCCCATAACAGGGCACCTTGAGAAAGGTGACTCGTTGGATTGTTCCCTTAAGTGGCAAAAAGAATTACTTTTGATCCATAGATCATTGAAACTCTTCCTACCAACTTAAAGCAATTTTCAATTGATCGTTTGAAAGAGCTCGAAGAAATGGCATACTCGGACTAGGATGAATGATGTGGACTACCTTGTTGAAGATAACGCAATGGATGATTTGCTTATCATTGGAGACGGACGGGACCCATGGTAAGTCCACTTTTGAAGATGATCCTGGACAACTACTACTGAGGTGCAAGCCGGTAACAAAATGCAAATGCTGGGAATGATTCTGGTAACTGGGGAAAACTCAACAGTCGAGAGTGTTTCCAATGTTTCAATGGTCATAAATCATCGAAGAAACTGAGAGCACAAGGATCCCTAAGGAACAACTTCTATAATAAGTCGCACGAAATCCTCATGTAAAGATGGGCAAGGATACTATAATGATAGATCTTCCGGCTAGGTGTGTCGGCCAGAACATCAACCCTGTTGGGACCTACATCATAGATCCTGGAAAAGTTCCAACCATCATATCTGCCTGAGATTTAGATCTGGTTGGTAATAGGATATTTCAGACAGCATGTATGGAAAAGAAAGTTTGCAACACAAACCGGCGAGATGACGTTGCGAGATTCTCAAAAAATGAACTATGATAGTAAGCTCCAAAACATGAGCTGGTTTTGCTACAAACCTGTGAACACGCTGTCCCAGACAAGCATGACCACATAGTAGTCTTATAATAAAACACTACCGAGTCCAGATGGGGAACCATCATCAAGGATATCGAAGTCCTTGCATAAGGCATGCTCTTAAGAAGGAACTTCTTCTCCTTGAATAATTCAATCAGCGGCTTGGTGTGCTAGGGACACATATAGAATGAAGGTTGCAAGTCTCCAAACCACAGAATACTTCGCACGTATGCATGACTGATTTGGGATGATTCCAGAGGAAGCAAAACAAACTTTCTCAAATCCACGGCGGCAACTTGCATCAAATGCACGTGATTCAAAGGAAGTCACTTCTTTCATCCAAGCGTATGCTTCATGATCTAGCATGAAGAAATGCTTACAAAAGTTTCCAACACTAGCTTAATGTTCAACATGAATCATGGAGGAGATATGATGCTACTGATGGGATCAACAACAACTCATCGGGATTTCCATATCACCGGAATTCCACCATTATGTGAACAAGGTGATAGCACTGGTCAGTCCCAAAGATATAATGGTGCATGCTCAAGGGGTCAACCACGAGTAAGACAACATTACGAATATTGTTGGTTATGATTTGATTTGACAATAGCCCATACTCAAATCAAGGTTTGGACAAGACAATAGATCCAATAACTGATCACGAGGACCAATCGATGAAGATATCATCTTTCTTCAACACACACACACACACAAGGATATCCCTTTGGAATGAACTAATTCAGACAAGCTTTTCTTCCAACTCTCCAAGTTGTTGTTTGGCTTAACCAACTAGCTCAGGGATATCCAACATAGATTCTTGGAGAAAGAGTGGTTTGTTGGAAAACCAACTTGATCACGAACTCAACATATCGGTCAGGTGACAACCTGGTAATACTTCCGAGAAGATATTCAGAACATCACGAACCACCGATATGTTATTAAGCTCGAGAACAATCTTGCTTTTCAGAGCAAGATGATATGATCAAATAAGCAAGGATTGAATAATCCTAACTCATTGATCGAAGAGTGCACTGGAAATAAGGACTAGGTGGCACAATCTATCTTAGAATGATGATTCAATAACCAACACGCTAAGAATGAGAATATTGTCCATTTACTACCAAGCAACGAGTTGCTCGGAGTATTGATTTCACACATCACAATTCACTTGTCGGCATTCCGGTTACAACAACATGATGACCGAGGAATGAATGATGATGGTGAGAAGTATCACTGCATCAAGAATTCATAAGAGATGGTGCAATTCCTATGATATTCTTGACATAAAGAGGGCAACACTCCAAGGTAGAACAGGAAAAAGCTGGATTGGCATTTTGATCTGCGGGATACAACTACTTTGACCCATTCCTATATATGGATGAGGTACTGGGGTTTGTTTCTCCTAGTCATTCTGAAATAGAACGGCTCGATGGACCACAAGAATAATAGGCACCGATGAATGAATGCTCACATACTCTTGACTATCAATTGATAGATGAAGGTCGGAATATAACGGAAGGGGGACAACTCAAAGGAACATATAACTTTCTGAGTTGTGGATGCATAGATTAGTATGTCGAACGAGTTCAACATATTTCTTCCGGATAACCCATGCAGAAAGGTAGGGTTGGCAGAGTCACAACATAGAATGGAGAACTCATCAGGAGCACTCTGACGTGACCTTTTGGTTCAAAAGAACTCCTGCCAAGAATGGTTCATGGTAATTGGAAGAAGGATGTACCACGAACCTCGAGGACTATCGCAAAGGTTACTAATATCCTAAAGTAACTAGCAACACTATCAACATGAGGTAAGTAGGGTGAATCTTGGGTCAAGAACCCAGGAGTAGAATACCTACTACTAAATGGCATCACGGGATGCTTTCGAGAATGGTGGCCAGAATCATCACACTGGGGATACAAAGAATTGCTAGATTACTAGGTGATCCTCTAAGACACCTAGAGTCATAATACTAGCTCCAACCTATATGTCGAGGCAACAGAGTGCCTCAACTCACCGATTAGTGTGGTTAATCTGGCCCAAAAGGGATATCAGGAACGGGAAGAAAGGATTTGCAAATGCATTAGACTATTTAGAGACCTAGGATGACTCGGACAGCATAACGGCTGTAAATGCTCAAAATTATTTGAGACATCCTGCAAAATGGTGGCATAACCACTCAACATCACAATATCAAGGTTCCGAGACCAACTATGAACACACAGAAGTAGTAGAGACTGAACTAGGCTTAAATCCAACAATCTTATAAGTCTATGGATTAGTAACACGTCATCCTGATAGATAGATGAGAAGGCCTAGTTTCTTAACCCCGTAGAAAAGAAGAGGTTGACTCAGATCACAAGGGCATAAGGTATAAGGAGTAAAAAGAGCCTTACGTTCTCTTCCACAATCAATTCCCTTACATAACTAAAGCATTTCTAGACACAACTTCGACCATTTTGGCTTGGTAATCCTACAGGCAGTCAGGCTCTGATACCAACGATGTCAGGACCCCGATTCCAAGTCACATCGATCTAGCCGGTAACACCTCATATCACTTTGCGGCCTCACGCACGGTATTCCCACGGGTGTCGCCTTACCATGGCCCGGGACCATTTGCACCTTTTGGCTCACGTATATGATAGTGTCACTAGCATCCATATGACAGAGAACCCGAGCCGACATGGCTAGTCGTGAACCCAAATTGGCACCAACCTATGGGGACAGGCATACATGAATCACATCGAGTATGTCGGTCAGCAGCGTGTGAATCCGGGCAATAGCACTGGGCTAACAGGACTCCGGGAACCCGGGCTGTAGCAGGCTAGGCAGGACTCCGGATGTCACCGCGTGACATTTCCCTGAAGGGACAGACACAGGAACGAAGTGAAACACATGCCGGCCAGTCAAGTGCCCTGAGCAGTAGTGCTGGGCTAGTAGAACTCCGGTGAACCGGGCTGTAGCGGACTACTTTGGCTCATGGAAGCACTAGACTACATTTCCCCATAAGAGAGGTTGCCAAGGATAAACAACTAGATTGTCGGATCCCACACATACCAAGCATTTCAATAATACACACAATATGCTCGATATGTGTAAATACAACATGGCATCACAACATAACTCTACGACTCAAGTATTTATTCATTAGGCTCCGAGGAGCCAAGATATTACAAACATGGGTCTCATAAACCTAGAATCATAGCATACAAATCAAAGCACATGCGGAAGCTTAACATGTCTGAGTACAGACATCTACAAATGAAAAAGGCTGAGAAGCCTGACTATCTACCAGATCCTGCCGAGGGCACAAGATCGTAGCTGAGGTATCAAGCTAAACGTCGAAGTCCACACGGAACTACTAGCGAGACTGATGTCTCTCTGCAAAACATAAAATAGGCAAACGTGAGTACAAATGTACCCAGCAAGACTTACATCAGAACTATCTACATATGCATCAGTATCAATAAAGGGGTGGTGGAGTTTAACTGCAGCAAGCCAACTTTGATTCAGTGGCTATCCTGAACTAAGACTGCAAGTAACTCTTTGAGGTGGCGCACACGAGTCCACATATTCACCATATCAATACACCACTATGGATCCGCTCCCGTCTTCCCACGAGAATGCCATTCATAGCACTCATGCTTATCTTGCGCATTTTAGAGTATCCACTTTCACTTGTCTATGAACTGTTATAGGCAACCCAGAAGTCCTTTAACGCGGACACAGCTATTCGAATAGATCATTTATAACCCTGCAGGGGTGTAGTTCTTCACACACGCTCTCGCCACTTACCACCATGTACACGTCGTGTATCTCGGCAACCTTCAAGCGGAAGCCTGGCGAGGGAGTCGACCACGACCTGACTAACCACACGAGTCTCTAGTCCAGGTTTATCGCCTATTCGGGTTCCATCCGCGAGGAGATCCAGCCGGGGTTTCGCTCACAGCCCCAAACGATGTGTGCAGGGTTCCCGAGACACCAAACGGTCGCCCAGTACACCGTGCCATGGTGTATCTACCGCATCATAGCCCACCCCTAGGGTCAACGCTATGCACGGCCACCAACACATATCCTACAAACACCAGAAACTAGTTGCAACTCCTCGACAGAGGACAAGGGCAGTTAATAAGTCGAGAGGGTCCATAGGTTTCGGGCCCAATGCATGGTAGTAGCTGGTCATGGATCACAAACACAGAACTCAGTTCCTAAGAACGGTTTCAATGAGACAACCCACCATGTACTCCTACATGGCCTCTCACCGCTACCTTTACCAAATCGAGTTCACACACTTAGCTCACACATAGTAGGACATGTTCATCACTGTTCCAATTCATCCCCGATGAATCAGACCTGACACAACTCTAAGCAATAGCAGACATGACAAACAAGTATGAATGAGTAGGCACATCAGGGCTCAAACAACTCCTACTCATGCTAGTGGGTTTCATCTATATACTGTGGCAATGACAAGTCATGCAGAGGATAAGGTTTCAACTACCGCAGCAAGTAACAGTTGAATCGTTGTTGTCCTAATGCAGTAAAAGAGAGTAGGAGCGAGAGAGTGGGATTGTATCGGAATGAAGAAGGGGGTTTTGCTTGCCTGGCACTCCTGAAGATAATATAGTTCTTCAACGGTGTCATCGATCTCATCGTCGAAACCACGTCTATCAAGAGGGGACAAATACCAGCAACAGAGAAAGAAACACAATCAATGCAATGCACAATATGATGCATGATTATGACATGTCAATATGTTGTGGTTTGAGCTAATGCAACTAGCAACATGTTAAATGGAGTTGGTTTGAACCCTAGGTTCAAATTCAAACTCCATATGTGAGAGTTTAAGTTCCATTTATATGAATTGGCCTAAACAGCAGCCATAAGTTGTTCTAACATGCATGAAAAAGCCATAAACAGATTCCTTGAATTTTTCTGATAATTTTTCATATATAAATTATTTCATTCTGAGCTACGGTTGATTTTCTATGAATTTTTAAAGTTTTAAACATTTCCTGGAATTTCCTGCATTAAATTAAATCCGGAAAAGTAATACTGCATCAGCATTAGGTCATGCCGACGTCAGCAGGTCAACAGGCCTGGTCCAGGTCAAACCTGACCTGTGGGACCCGCGTGTCAGTGTCACATCTAACTAACAGTGCCTGTTAGTGCTAAGTAGGTGATTAACTTAACTAATCTAGGGCTGGGCCCGCATGTTAGTGGCTCATCTAGTTAACTAAGTTAATTAACACTAATTACCTAGCACTAATTAAACAGGGGCCCAGGCCCACACGTCAGGACATAGGGGAGGTCAAACAGGGGTCAACCTTGCCGGCGTTGAGTCGCCGGCGAGGCCGAGACGGCGGAGGGGCTCGAATTTTGTCCTCCGGTGACCAAATTAGCGGCCGAGACCACCTACAGAGAGCTGTCACTCTCGCGCATCCATTGGAGCAAGCGAGAGAGGCTGCGGTGGAGTGAGATCGCTAGAGTTGAGCTCGTGGCGGCGGCCGGGGCTCGGGCAACGACGGGTTCGGCGCTACGGTGCAAGGCAGGAGGATCTGGGGGTGGCTACGGTTGCGTGAAGACATGCTGAGCATGGTGGTGCGCTCGGTTGCGGCTCTAGGTGATGGTGGCCATGGCGGCAACATGGCTGGGCGGAGGTGAGCTTCGGGCACGGCGGCGCTAGCACTAGGGAACGTGCGAGGCGACGAGGAGAAGGGCGAACGGAAGAGCAGCTCACTGAGGACTCGCAGAGAAGCCTAGCGGGGTCGGGGAAGCATCGGAGGCGGCGAATCGAAGGGAGGTGATCGCCGGGGAAGAGGACGATGATGGCATCGTCAATGGTGCTCCAGGGCGTCCGGCGTCATGTGGCTCGGCGGAGAGGACCGGGGCGTCACGGCGGAGCTCGGGGGCGCGTCGGAGAGGCTCGGAGGTGGCTCTGGCCACGGCAACTGCAGGCGGCGGTGATGGTGGCGTTCGGCCGTGCGCGTGATAGAGAGACAGAGGAGGGGATGAGGGCGAGGGGGAGTGCAAGAGAGGTCGAGGGATGCGTGGCGTCGCGAGGGAGGGCCAGAGTGACGAGGAGGCAGCCAGGCAGGGTGGAGGTGGCGCACGCGTGGCGAGCACACGCCCGGCATCCTCCTGGCAGCAGCTGGAAGAAGACAAGGGAAGGAGGTGGGCTGGGCCAACAGTGCTGGGCCATAGCTGGGCCGCCAGGTTTGCTTTCTCTCTCTGCTTTCTGTTTTAATTTTGTTTTCTATTATTCTTTAGTCTTTAGGGCTTTATTAAAAACACTTAGACACTTCCAAAAATCATGAAACTACTCATGATCACTGTTGGGAATATATCCTATAGTAAACATTTTAGTTTATGATTATTTGAGCATTTAAAATATTTAATAGCATTTCAATGCCCAAATGCAAATAGAGTATGATTTAATCTAGAGCCCAAATAAGTCATGCAAAAATGTGCATCACCTCTGGTTACTGTTTCCAGCTTTTTCCAAGAATGATGAACATTTTTTTAAAGCCATTTGGATTTACTGGAAATATTTTAGTTGAACCTAGTGAATTCCTTTAATGCTAGGGTTTAGGCAATCCCCATTTCAAGTTTCTTTCAAAGTTTAAACATGATGCACACATGAAGTTACCCTAGTGCAATGCCAGAAGCTAGGGATGTGACATGGCATGTCTTTGGGGGACCATGCGAAGATGTCCCGATTATCACGGAGGAAATCGGCCAGCTCGCCTTCCTAATTGCTGTCGAGGTTTGCGCCTATGACTGCATACCTCTCTGGGTGCTCCGGATCCAAGGGTATCTTCTTTGTCTCCTTGGCCAGCTTGAACGAACCCTTAGCCTCTGACTCCTTTGGGTTAGGCGACACCTCTGGCTGCTTGCCGGCCATCGCCACAACCCGCTCAAGGAGTCGCTTCTCGGCTGCGATCACCAGGGACTCGGCTAGCCGACTGCTCTCAGCCGCACAGCCAGAGGACTTCTGGTAGTCGCCGGCTACAGTCAGAATTCCCCTGGAACTGGGCATCTTCATTTTGAGGTAGGCGTAGTGGGGGACCGCCATGAACTTGGCCAGGGCGGGTCGGCCAAGTAGTGCATGGTATGGGCTCTCAAGGTCCACCACCTCAAACCAAACTGACTCTCGACGGAAGTGATCTTTGTCTCCAAAGAGGACGTCCATCAGGATCTTGCCGATTGGTGAGCAGGAAAGCACAGGAACAATGCCGTGGAACACAGTCCGGCTGTTCTGAAGCTGTTTTTGCTTGATTCCTAATTTCTCCAGGGTGTCCTTGTACAGGATGTTGATGCTGCTGCCTCCGTCTATCAGAACTCACGAGAAACGAGCAACTCGTCTATCCGTGGCAAAGGTGGCATCTAAGACCAAGGCATAGGAGCCTGGACTCGGCATCACCTCTGGGTGATCAGCTCTGCTCCAGCGGATAGGCTTCTCGGACCAGTGCATGAACTCTGGTGTGTCTGATGCTACTGCATTCACCTCTTGTCGCTGCAGCCGCCTGCTGCGTCGATCGTCAGCCATACTGGTAAACACCACGTAGATTCCGTGCTCTTCGGGGTATTCGTCTTCTACCGCGCCGACTGGTCTGACAGCCGGCTGCTGGGGCGGAGCCGGAGGCGGCTGCCCAGCAGGCGGGGGAGGTAAGAGGCCATCTCCCTTGGCGATCCTGGTGAGCCAGTGGCACTTCCGGGTGGTGTGATTCGACGGCTTCGCGCCGCTATGGAACTTGCAAGGTTCATCCAGAGTCTGCTTGTAGGAGAAAGCCGGCAACCAGTTGGGCTTGCCGCCTTTCTGTCGCTTGGGCGGAGGCTGCCCATCTGGCTGCTGGGCTTCAACTGTCGCGACCTGCCGGCTGCTAGAAGCCGGCTGCGGGGCCTTTCGCTTGTGGTCGCTCTGCTGTTGTCGCCGACTGGCGTCTCCCGCCGGAGTTCTTGGAGCCTGAGGGGCCACTTTGCCAGTCGCGCTAACTTGAATCTCCGCCTTCATGGAGGAGTCGGCCGTGGCGTACTTGTCTGCTATGATCAGCAGCTCGTCCAGGATTTCTGGCTCGTCGCAGAGGAGCTTGTGCTTGAGGAGGGTGCCTTCTTTGCACCCGGCTGTGAAGTACTCGATAGCCTGCACCTCATGCACGCCCTCACAGGAGTTCCGAAGCTCGTCCCAACGCGTGAGGTAGTCGCGAGTCGACTCATCGGGACCTTGCATGCACAAGGAGAGCTGACGTGGCTTGGGAGGATGCTTGTATGTGCTGGTGAAGTTGCGAACGAATGCTTCGGTGAAGTCGACCCAGCTGTTGATGCTGCGGGGCTTTAGGCTGTTCAGCCATGTCCGGGCCGTGCCCTGGAGCATGAGCGGAACATATTTTACGGCGACACGCTTGTTGCCGTTCGCTATGCTGACAGCCGTGGAGTAGTCGACCAGCCAGTCTTCCGGCTTCACGGAGCCGGTGTACTTGTACGTGTCTCCTGGGAGCGTGAACCCTTTGGGAAAAGGCTCGTCTCGAATGCGGGGCCCGAAACAAGGCGGACCCAACTCTTCTTCTTCTTCCAGCGCTAGGGATTGGTGAAGCCGGTCGATCCGGTGGTGGGCGTCATTTTCTCCGACTCCCTCTCGGTGGCAAGGCGGTCGCCGAGAGTCGGATGGTCAACAGGCAGCAGGGAGACTCGCCTCTCCTTGCGAGGAGGAGGAGGCGGACAGTCGTCCCGTCGTTCCATTGCTCTCGGGAGGCCGTCTCAGTCGCGCTCTATGGTAATTTGAGTCCGACTATGGCTAACAGCCGGATCCTTGTCTCTTCTTCCTCGGGCACCGCCA
Organism: Triticum aestivum; assembly: GCF_018294505.1. Classification (NCBI taxonomy): domain Eukaryota; kingdom Viridiplantae; phylum Streptophyta; class Magnoliopsida; order Poales; family Poaceae; genus Triticum; species Triticum aestivum. The sequence continues at coordinate 606,644,343 of NC_057812.1, forward strand.
GTCGGCGTCCGAGGCATCGCGCCTTGGTCTCGGCGAAGGTCATCATTTTGCCGCTGCGGCGCCTCTGTGCGGCAGCCGACCTCATTCTGCACGGCAGCCACGTCGAGGAGCCGCTGGACTCGCTCCATCATCAGGCGGCGCTCTTCGCCCTCGAAATTGTCCAGCTCGTCTGCCGCTGCCTGGGCGGCTCAGATGTTCTCCACTGGTGTAGCATACACAGGGCGACTTGCCCCAAACAGGTTGGCGATGGCTACGCCGCGCTGCTGGACCGCGCCAAGGTGGCTGGGCCCTGCTGGGGCCGGCGAGCCGCCAACAGCGTGATCCATCTCTCGTTGGTAGGCTTCTGACAAGCGTCTCATGCTAGCCAGCTTCTTCGCGCCTTCGACGAGCTGAAGGCGGGGCGCCTCCAACGTCTCTGCGTCAGCGTCTTCCGGAATGGGCGCAGTCAGGTCTTGTAGCGCCGCACCAAGTGGGTCATGCGCTCCTCCGCCGGGAGGCTCGTCGTGACTAATGACGAGCACCTTGGTGACGGTGCTTCCGTCGCTCTCCGTGCGAGGGAGAGGTTCGTCGTAGACCACCACATTAGTGGGGAATGCGTCGAGCGACGCGGTGTCGGAGTCGACCAGCATCGGGTCGCTGGAGCCTACAGACTCCAAGTCCACGGCAGGCTCGCCGGAGACATGGAGTTGATCGAGGAGGCCCGCGAGGAGGCTCTCGGAGCCGCCCGTGCCTGCGTCGGATGCTGGTTCGCTGAAGATGCGAAACTCGCCGACAAGTTCGGCGAGGCGGCTAGCTGCACAGGCGATCTCAACGTCGTGCAGTGCGTCAGCACTAACTCTGTCTGGCGTGCCTGGATGGCTGCGCTCGGCAGGGAGGAAAAGGGTTCTGAAAGCGCAACTATCCCTAGGTGGTTTTGGTAATTCATAACAACATATAGCTCATTGAGCTAATGCTATTCCAAGATGACTATTTCAGGAAAGCTCAATGATTGGCATGGCATGGATGTGAAAGTGGAACCCTCAAAATGCTAAGGACAAAGGATTGGCTCAAGCTCAAAAGCTCAAGACTCTTCATTTTATATTTTAGTGATCCAAGATCACATTGAGTCTTTAGGAAAAGCCAATACTATCAAGGAGGGATGAGGTGTTGCTTAATGAGCCTCTTGCTTCATGTGCTTAGTGATATGCTCCAAAACCCTCAACTACTTTCCCATATCCACATATGACCTAAACCCTAAGCCAAACTCGGTCCTACCGATTCTTTCTATCCGGCGCCACCGAGTTTCACTTGTCATAAGCCACTGCCAAACCCTAGCAATTCGGTTCTACTGATAGGGATCTCGGTCTCACCGAGATGGGATTGTAATCTCTCTGTTTCCTTTTTGTAACTTTTCGGTCTCACCGAAAGAGCGGATCGGTCCCACCAAGATTGCAATGTAAATTCAGTGTTTCCTTTTTGTAACTTTTCGGTCTCACCGAAAGAGCAAATCGGTCCCACCGAGTTTGCCTGACCAACTCTCTGGTTAGCTAATTACCAAAATCGGTCTCACCGAGTTTGTGTAATCGGTCTCACCGAGCTAGATTTTGTGTGGAGGCTATATATACCCCTCCACCTCCTCTTCATTCCTGGAGAGAGCCATCAGAACACATACACGATTCCAACTCATATGTTCTGAGAGAGAACCACCTACTCATGTGTTGAGACCAAGATATTCCATTCCTACCATATGAATCTTGATCTCTAGCCTTCCCCAAGTTGCTTTCCACTCAAATCTTCTTTCCACAAAATCCAAATCCTATGAGAGAGAGTTGAGTGTTGGGGAGACTATCATTTGAAGCACAAGAGCAAGGAGTTCATTACCTACACACCATTTGTTACTTCTTGGAGAGTGGTGTCTCCTAGATTGGCTAGGTGTCACTTGGGAGCCTCCGACAAGATTGTGGAGTTGAACCAAGGAGTTTGTAAGGGCAAGGAGATTGCCTACTTCGTGAAGATCTACCGCTAGTGAGGCAAGTCCTTCATGGGCGATGGCCATGGTGGGATAGACAAGGTTGCTTCTTCGTGGACCCTTCGTGGGTGGTTGCTTCTTCGTGGACCCTTCGTGGGTGGAGCCCTCCGTGGACTCGCGCAACCATTACCCTTCATGGGTGGAGCCCTCCGTGGACTCGCGCAACCGTTATCCTTCCTGGGTTGAAGTCTCCATCAACGTGGATGTAGGATAGCACCACCTATCCGAACCACGGGAAAAACATCCGTGTCTCCAATTGCGTTTGAATTCTCCAAACCCTTCCCTTTACATTCTTGCAAGTTGCATGCTTTACTTTCCGCTGCCAATATACTCTTTGCATGCTTGCTTGAACTGTGTGATGATTGCTTGACTTGTCCTACAATAGCTAAAATCTACCAAGAACTAAAATTGGGAAAAGGTTAAGTTTTTATTTGGTCAAGTAGTCTAATCACCCCCCCTCTAGACATACTTTCGATCCTACAAGTGGTATTAGAGCTTTGGTCTCCATTTTATTTGATCTCCATAGCTTTTGGTGGTCATAGCCTTGGTTTCACAACCTAGGAGAGTATGGCGTCTAGCGAGGGAAATTATCACCGTAGAGGTCCTTACTTTGATGGTACTAATTTTGCTAGTTGGAAGCATAAAATGAAAATGCATATTCTTGGACATAACCCTGCCGTTTGGGCTATTGTGTGTGTTGGTTTGCAAGGTGACTTCTTTGATGGGAAAGAACCAAATCGTGAAGCTATCGCGGATGAGTTGAAGATGTTGCAATACAATGCTCAAGCTTGTGATATTCTCTTCAACGGATTGTGCCCCGAAGAATTCAACAAAATCAGTCGTCTTGAGAATGCAAAGGAAATTTGGGACACTTTGATTGATATGCACGAAGGTACCGACTCCGTCAAGGAATCCAAGTTGGATGTGCTTCAAAGTCAACTTGACAAGTTCAAAATGAAGGATGGTGAAGGTGTCGCCGAAATGTACTCTAGGCTTGCTCTCATCACAAATGAGATTGCCGGCTTAGGAAGTGAAGAGATGACCGATAGATTCATCATCAAGAAGATTCTAAGAGCCTTGGATGGAAAATATGATACCGTGTGCACATTGATCCAAATGATGCCCAATTACAAAGGTCTCAAGCCAACGGAGGTGATTGGAAGAATTGTTGCTCATGAGATGTCACTTAAGGATAAAGAGGAACTTCACAACAAATCAAGTGGTGCCTACAAAGCCTCATCTGAAGCCCCTACATCATCAAGTGAGAAACAAAACTTCAATGAAGAATTGAGCTTAATGGTGAAGAACTTCAACAAGTTCTACAAGAGTAGAAGCAAAGATAGAAGATTCAAGTCAAGGTCCTACAATGACAAAAGATCTTCTAGTCGAGAGCGAAACTGCTACAGTTGTGGAAGACCCGGACACTATTCCAATGAGTGTATGGCTCCCTACAAGAGAAGAGAAGATTCTCCAAAAAGAAGAAGCAAATAATCACCACCAAGAGAGAGAAGGAGTAGAGATGATCGTTATGAACGAAGATACTCACGGAGAAGCAAGGATTCGGAAAGGAAGGAAAAATCATCAAGGAGCTACACAAAACGAAGACATCAAGCTCATGTTGGTGAATGGGTATCCGGCTCCGACTCCGACAGCCACTCCGAGAGAAGCTATCACTCCGACTCCAAAGATACTCAAGATGAAGGTGTTGCCGGTCTAGCACTTGTGTCAACCAACTCCTACGACATATTTGACTCACCAAATGAAGGAATTGGAAGATGCCTCATGGCCAAAGGTCCTAAGGTAACACACCCCGAGTATGTTGATTTCAATAGTGATGAAGATGACTTGTTAGGTGATGATTTGCTTGTTGACAACTCTAGTGATGAATACTATGATGAAACGTCAATTAATCATGCTAATCAAGATAAAACGAATGACAATGATAAGGAGAAGATTGAGGCTCTAACTAAAGAACTAAACACTCTTAAGTTAGCTCATGAAACTATCTTCGAAGATCATCAAGAACTTTTAAGAGCTCATGAGAAATTACGCTTTGAAAAGCTCAATCTTGAGCAAGAGCATGAGTTCTTAAAAACAATCAATGATGATCTCCGCCAGAAAAGTTCTTCTTACATTGCCAAGCGTTTACTCTTATCCACTTACATGCCTCAAGTCAAGTCTAGTAACAAGAACAAGAAAGATTCTTCCTCTAGTAGTAACAATGATCATGCTAAATCCAATATTGTTGCTTCTAGTAGTTCTCTTGATTCCACTAATGATTCTCTTAGCCAAGTTACACTTGAGCAAGAAAATAGCTTATTGAAGGGAATTATAGAGAAAGGAGTGTACAAAAGCCTTGCCGGGAGTAAGCAATTCGAGGAAATTGTGCGCAAGCAAGGAATGCACCGGAAGAATCAAGGTGTTAGTTTTGAACGAAAGTTCAATGCCAATGGAGTTGAGTGGGAAGAAGATCAATACCCCAAGACAAAGTTTGTTCCTCAACAAGAGAAGTATGATACTTCTTTCAAGGGGACACAAGCTCAAGATGATCTTCCACCACAAGACTACAAGCAAAAAGGCAAGGACAAGCTTCAAGAGGAAATTGATGCATTTGAAGAAGCTCCTAAGACCTTAGTCAAGTGGATTCCCAAGACTACTTCAATTTCCACTTCATCAAGTACGACTACAACTCCAAGGATTCCCATCAAGATGGTGTGGATCCAAAAGAAGAAGAACTAGAGAGTTCTTGAGGGTGACTCCGCCAACATACTTCACTCTTATCATTTTGGCAAGAACAAGTGCAATCAACTTCCACATCTTGCACCAGTTCAAGGAGTCACAAACCCTCTTGTTGGTAAGACAAGGGACAAGGTAACCTAAAAGTTTTCATGGACATCATCTTGTGTGTGCATAACTCTATGTCTATGGATATCCTTGTTTGTTCCTTGTGGGACTAACCCATGTAGGTATTGAAAGTGCAATTCACTCAAATGGATAGCTCCAAGTGATCTACATCAACATTGAGCATCCACATCTTCAACATCTACATGAAGTCATCATCGACAAAACCCGAGGTTAGTTCATCCCTCTAAGGGGGGATATCACATCTAGGGGGAGATTTACTCTAAGACTTGAGCTAAAGCAACTCTAAAGATGTGAACACAACAATGCTTTATGTAAAAGTGGTAACCCCACTTGAGCTTAAACGATGAGTATGACCTATGATCAAGTGTTCTCACTTGACTCCTAAGTCAATATACTCATATATAGATGACCTTGTCATTGCAAATTGCTTGATAGATGCTAGAATTGGTTGTGCATGCCTTGTCACATATTTCATTTGCCATCTTATTGTGTGAGCATGCTGGTTGCATATTTTACTCATTCGAGGACATCCACTTGTTGTTTTGATTGTTTGGTTTTATTTCCTTTTGCCAAGTGGATGGACAAGAATGCCTAAGAACCTCCTCTAGCTATCTATGCTTTTCTCGTCTCAAACTCTATTCATGCTACATCACAAAATTTGATCAAGTCAGATTCGAACCAGTCTGTGTGAGGAGTGCTTCGAGTCCCCAATTCCTCATAGACTTAAACTTCCAAAACCTCTTTATGATTCTCGGTCTGACCGATACCCTACTTTCGGTCCTACCGAGATCATTAAGTTGATCTAGGTTTTCGATCTCGGTGCAACCGGTTTGAACCATTCGGTCACACTGAGTTGCAACAACTGTACATAGTTTTGCATCTCGATGCCACCGAGTTGTTCCACTCGGTCACACCGACAGGGTCGGGCTATATATAGTCACGGGCAAAAATTTGGAAATTTCTCCGAACCCCTTCGCCCGCGTGATAGCCTGCTCTGCCAACTTGGTCTCCGGATCGTCTCCTCGCCACCAGCCGCCTCCAGTCGCTGGTCTCCGTCGCCGTCAACGGAAATTCAACCCCGCCGTTGCCGCCGTAGCGAGTCTCCACCGAACTAGAGTATGGACTCGATCTTTGTGCTATTCCTCAATCCGATTCTTAGCACATTGTGATCATCATGATTCTTGCTACGTTTGTTAAACTTCTATCCAGTCAATGAACTCGTAGATTAGGTTTAATTCGAAAATTTCAGGGTTAGCTTTCCACCGAAACCATCTCGGACCCACCGAGTTGAAAAACTCGGTCCCACCGATTTGTCTTATGCCATTGCACAAGTGAGACTCGGTCTGACCGAGAATTACTTATCGGTGTGACCGATTTTGGAACTTTGTGAAACCCTAGCAGTCTCGGTGCCATCGAACTGTGACTCGGTCTGACCGAGTTCACTAGTTTAGGTGCCAAAACCACTTCGGTATCACCGAGTTTAGAAATCGGTAGATCCGAGATGCTTTTAGTGGGAAACTAAAACTAAGTTTTTGAATTATTCTTTTGCAAAAATCTCTGCATTTTGTGATGCTTATCCACTCTATCTCATCTATAAACTATTCACAGGGTCAGCAGTCAGCTTGGTCATCATGTCAGACCAGAGTGATAGCCAGAACATGTTAGAAGAGCAAGTGCAGATGAGTGAGGGCACTAGTCCCTCAAGTTCTTCAGATGATGGCAGCAGAAGTACTGCTAGCATTCTGCCAAAAGCTGCCACCAGGCAGAGGAAGAAGAGAACCTCAGAATCAGAGGATGAGGATTATGTGGAAGAAGAGGAAGCAACTTCAAAGAGAGTAGTGCTTGAGAAGGAACATGGCTCAGCTCAAGGCACAAAGCCAGGGATGAAAATCAAAAGGCCAGCAGGCAGGCAGCCTATGTCAAAGGCCAGAGCTTCAACTGAGAAACCCACTCCCATAGAGCCAGTTGCTGCTGAAGGAAAGAAAAGGAAGGAAAGGGTCAAGAAGACCGTAGCCAGAGTGCTTGGAAAGTCTTCCATCATGGAAGAAGAGGAAGAAGAAGAGGTTGCTGCACCAGCACCTAAGACACCTAAGCTTATGGGTGATGCTATCAGGATAGGGGCTGCTGGATCCAAGCCCAAAGAAACACCCAAAGCTGCCTCCAAGCCCAAGTCTGCCCCAAAGAGAAATACAAGGAGCATACCTGCAACTGAGAAGAACAAGGCCCCAGTGCCTGAAGCTGCTGAAGAAGATGATGAAGAGCATGTTTTGAGAAAGCTCAAGCCCAAGATCCCAGACCATAATGATGCTCATCCTGTGGCTGAGGACATGAAGCTCAAAAGAGACTCAGGGCCGAGGAAGTGGAGAGAAGCAGACCCGTATGCTTCAAGGAGAAGAACTGCTGTTGATTATAGGTTTCACACCAAGGAACAGCAAGATTTCTATGAGACAGTTTTGTTGGACAAGAAGCCCATAGTTTGTGATATGAGATGGGTCGACTGGGAGTACATTAAGGAAAATGAAGAACACTACCCTGGAGTGTATGATAACTTCAATGCTTGTGGAGTAGCAGACTTACTTGGGCAGAAGCTCACAAAGTGGAACGAGGAACTCATTATGCAATTCTACTCCACAGCACATTTCTACCCAGATGGAAAGATCACATGGATGTCTGAAGGTACGAGGTACCAATCTACTGTTGCTGAGTGGGCACAGCTTATCAATGCCCCAAAGGAGCATGAGGATGACTTGGATATCTATGCCAAGAAGAAGATGGACCACAACTCTATGTCCAATATGTACAAGGAAATTCCAAACTGGATCCTTAACTGGACAACCATTAACTGGATCCTTAGGCACACTCTATTGCCCAAGTCAGGTGATCACAAGATGATCAGAGGCCATGCAATCAATTTGCTTCATGTATTTGATGTGCCTCAGAAATTCAAGGTCATGAGCCTCATAGTAGAAACTATCAACAGGACTGCAGTAGATCAGAAGAGGAGTTGTGGTTATGCCCCTCAGATTCAGGAGTTAATCAACTCGAAGATGGGCACAGGCATATACTTGTTGGACAAGGAACACTTGCCTATTCATCCAGACTTTGAGGACAACCAAGTTATGATGAATGAGAATGAACCATCATCAGTTCAAGCACAAGCAAAGAAGGAGCAGGCAAGGAAGGAGAAAGCTGCCAAGATGCCAACTCAAGAGGAGGCATCTGAGTATTTCTTGAAAACCAAACAAGTGCAGCTTGGTTACTTGATTGCATCCACCCTGCAGATTGAGCAAGGACTAGCCACCCTAACTCAGAACCAGGCAAGCTTAGAGAGGATCATGGAACAAAAGTTCTATGACTTGGATGTCAAAGTGACAGAGATTCAGACTGCAGTGGAGCAGCTCCAGGATGACATGCAGGAGAGGAGAGGCAAGACTACAACTGATGCCTTTGACAGAGTGCCACGAGGTCCGAGGTCGTCTGCAGTGCCAGTTGTTGACCCCAGAGCCACCACATCTGCACCAGCTACAGCCTCAGTTCCACCAGCTCCAGCGTCCACTTCAGCCTCGACTTCGACCACGTCTACAGAAGGCTTCGTCCTTGGAGTGCTCCGGACTCCACCACCACCTGAAGATCAAGCCTGAGTGTCGACTTAGCACTATGCATTTTCTAGGAACTTTTTGGTAACTTGTTGCCAAAGGGGGAGAAAATGTATAGATCATAGGCTTCGAGAGAGAGTGTTGCTTTTATTCTCTCTTGTTTTATTTGGTGGTTTTTTGAACTTTGTTTGCTTTTGTGTGAGATACTATGTCATTGCTCGTGAGACATTGATGATCATGTGTTTGATCATAAGCTACACTTAATGTTTGCTTAATATTATCATCTTATCTATCTTATGTGATCATTCACTATTCTTGGTGATGAGTGCATGTATTTCATTCTTATCATTTTAAGCGCTCCACCAAGATGTATGTGACATGGAAGAGTAACCCATGACTCTAACTCTTTGTGCATTTGCAGTCCAAAGCAAATTTTAAATATGCACAAATTTAGGGGGAGCTCTTACTTGTCACATACTTCTCAAAGCGACGATATATTTCATGCTTATTATCATTTGTCGAAGCTTTGATCTATATGTTGTCATCAATTACCAAAAAGGGGGAGATTGAAAGTGCAACTATCCCTAGGTGGTTTTGGTAATTCATAACAACATATAGCTCATTGAGCTAATGCTATTCCAAGATGACTATTTCAGGAAAGCTTAATGATTGGCATGGCATGGATGTGAAAGTGGAACCCTCAAAATGCTAAGGACAAAGGATTGGCTCAAGCTCAAAAGCTCAAGACTCTTCATTTTATATTTTAGTGATCCAAGATCACATTGAGTCTTTAGGAAAACCCAATACTATCAAGGAGGGATGAGGTGTTGCTTAATGAGCCTCTTGCTTCATGTGCTTAGTGATATGCTCCAAAACCCTCAACTACTTTCCCATATCCACATATGACCTAAACCCTAAGCCAAACTCGGTCCTACCGATTCTTTCTATCCGGCGCCACCGAGTTTCACTTGTCATAAGCCACTGCCAAACCCTAGCAATTCGGTTCTACTGATAGGGATCTCGGTCTCACCGAGATGGGATTGTAATCTCTCTGTTTCCTTTTCGTAACTTTTCGGTCTCACCGAAAGAGCGGATCGGTCCCACCGAGATTGCAATGTAAATTCAGTGTTTCCTTTTTGTAACTTTTCGGTCTCACCGAAAGAGCAAATCGGTCCCACCGAGTTTGCCTGACCAACTCTCTGGTTAGCTAATTACCAAAATCGGTCTCACCGAGTTTGTGTAATCGGTCTCACCGAGATTATGTTATGCCCAAACCCTAACCATATCGGTCCTACCGAGTTGCATGTTAGTCCCACCGAAAATCTCTAACGGTCACTAGGTTTACCTTTTCGGTCCGACCGAGTTTGTTGATTCGGTCCCACCGAGATTGGAAAACTGTGTGTAACGGTTGGATTTTGTGTGGAGGCTATATATACCCCTCCACCTCCTCTTCATTCGTGGAGAGAGCCATCAGAACACATACACAATTCCAACTCATATGTTCTGAGAGAGAACCACCTACTCATGTGTTGAGACCAAGATATTCCATTCCTACCATATGAATCTTGATCTCTAGCCTTCCCCAAGTTGCTTTCCACTCAAATCTTCTTTCCACAAAATCCAAATCCTACGAGAGAGAGTTGAGTGTTGGGGAGACTATCATTTGAAGCACAAGAGCAAGGAGTTCATTACCTACACACCATTTGTTACTTCTTGGAGAGTGGTGTCTCCTAGATTGGCTAGGTGTCACTTGGGAGCCTCCGACAAGATTGTGGAGTTGAACCAAGGAGTTTGTAAGGGCAAGGAGATCGCCTACTTCGTGAAGATCTACCACTAGTGAGGCAAGTCCTTCGTGGGCGATGGCCATGGTGGGATAGACAAGGTTGCTTCTTCGTGGATCCTTCGTGGGTGGTTGCTTCTTCGTGGACCCTTCGTGGGTGGAGCCCTCCGTGGACTCGCGCAACCATTACCCTTCGTGGGTGGAGCCCTCCGTGGACTCGCGCAACCATTACCCTTCATGGGTTGAAGTCTCCATTAACGTGGATGTAGGATAGCACCACCTATCCGAACCACGGGAAAAACATCCGTGTCTCCAATTGCGTTTGAATTCTCCAAACCCTTCCCTTTACATTCTTGCAAGTTGCATGATTTACTTTCCGCTGCCAATATACTCTTTGCATGCTTGCTTGAACTGTGTGATGATTGCTTGACTTGTCCTACAATAGCTAAAATCTGCCAAGAACTAAAATTGGGAAAATGTTAAGTTTTTACTTGGTCAAGTAGTCTAATCACCCCCCCTCTAGACATTCTTTCGATGCTATAGGTTCCCGTCCAGAACAGGTCTTCGGACGGCGGTGCACCAGGCCCCACGGTGGGCGCCAAATGTCGGGGGTTGGGTGCGACATATGCCAAAGGATGGCTTATCATGGTGGGGGCGAGTAGAATGTTGCCGGTGCCTGGAAACGGGATGAGGCGTAGACATGCACGCCGGTGAATCTTACCCAGCTTTAGGGCTCTCCGGGGAGATAATACCCCTACTGCTACTCTGCGGGGTCTCCGCATGATCACTATGGCAAAGTGTTTACATGATTGCTCCTTGAGCTGTTTCCTGGAGGTAGGAGAGGGCAAGGCTAGCTCTCTCCCTCCTATATGATCTAGTCTAGAGCTAATGGATTCCAACCCTTTGCATGGGTGCCCAGGGGGGTTTATATAGGCCTACCCCCCAGGGGTACAATGGTAATCCGGCTAAACACGGGCCTACCCGTCAGTGCCTCCCGCCTTCGTCTTCTCCGCCGACTGCTGGGGCCCGCCGATTGGTGGGCCCCGCCGACTGGCTAGGTACGGAGCCGACAGGCCGCGTCCGCCGTGGGCGGGTCTTGCCGGCTGCTGATTACTGTAGCCGTGCTTCTGATGATGCGGGCTTGGTCATGGAGTCGTGGCAACAGCCCCGCCGCCTGGTGGGCGATCACTATTGCCATTCTCCGTCACATCTGGTTAATGGCGCGTGGGCCCCGGGGGAGGAGCCGGCCGACTCTCGGGGGCCGACTCCCGACGGGTCCGACTGGTGGTGCACTTGCCATCTTCTGGGATCCCGCTGGCCGGTGGGACCCGCCGCCTAAAGGTCGTACAGACAAGCCGTCGTGGGCGCAGGATTCGGTCCTTCGGCGCTGATGTCAGGGCCGGCACGGCAACAGTGCCACACCGCAGGGAGATCTTCCCGGGTATGGCATGTTGTGGCCATGCCTGCCCCTGGTATGGGGCGGGAGCGGGCTTTACTGTAGCCACTCCCTGGTCCTGTCCCTCCCTATGAGGATATGGGGTTTGTTGGAGCCGCGGGCCGACTCCCCAAAGCTGGCTTCTCTGGAAGTCGCCAGTCAGGAGTCGGCTTCCCCTGAAGTCGTCCCGGGGACTCGGCCGCGAGTGGCTAGTCGGTGGCCTTGCTGCCGACTCCTCAGAAGGCGGCTCTTTGTCCTGGGGTCTTGAGGGGCGCAGCCTGCCCCGATGTCTTGAAAGGTTCTGGGACTCGGGTTAGCCTACCCGTGGCCTATTACTCCGACACCAACAAATGGTGTTGCGGAGAGGAAGAATCGGACTCTTATTGAGATGGCTAGGACCATGCTTGATGAGTACAAATCACCATACAAGCTTTGGGCATAAGCCATCAACACCGCGTGCCATGTTTCAAACCGGCTTTATCTTCGCAAGCTCAAGAACAAGACCCCGTATGATCTCCTAATTGGGAGAAAGCCCAATGTCAAATACTTTTGGGTATTCGGTTGTATGTGTTTCATTTTAAACAAAAAATCCCGGTTAGCTAAATTTGAGTCTAGAACTTATGAGGGCATATTTGTTGGATATGCATCAAACTCTCATGCTTACCGAGTTCTCAATAAATCCACCGGATGCATTGAGGAAACGGTAAATGTGGAGTTTGATGAAGATAACGGCTCCCGCATGGAGCAAATTGTTCCTGTGTTGTAGGTGATGAGGCTCCTTCACAAGCTATAAGGACAATGGGGATAGACCACATTCTCCCACAAGAAACACCCCATGTCCAAGTAGAAAAAGAAGGAGTAAGAGCCCCTCTTGAGGATTTTCCACAAGGGAAGTCATCACCGACACCACTTGTACAACATGCCTTGGGAAGTAATGAACCTATCCAAGAACAAGATCAAGACCCTCATATTCCTGAGCAAGATCAAGAGCAAACTCTTCCGAATAATGAAGAACCAATCATTGAGGCTCAAGATCAAGCTCAAAGTCATGATCAAGATCTAGATCAACCCCAACCACAAGTGTCTTCATCGTCATCACTTCCTACTAAGCAAGAACCTGTGGTTGCAAAGAGAAGAGTGTCTCCAAGGCTAAAGCAATCTCAAGGGCAAGCTTCTTCATCAAGTCCAAAACCAAGTGAAGAAGAACTTGACCGCAAAGAGAAAAAAGTGGCCGCCAAGCTAAAACATCTTCAACACCTCACCGAGAACATGTACGGAAGCATAAAAAAGGGGGTAACTACTCGTAGACGTTTGGCAAACTTTTGTGAACATCACTCATTTGTCTCTTGTGTTGAACCCCTTAAGGTGGAAGATGCCCTTGACGATACGGATTGGATAGATGCCATGCATGAAGAACTCAACAACTTCACACGCAACAAAGTGTGGACCCTTGTAGAAAGACCCAAGGAATTTCATAATGTCATTGGAACAAAGTGGATTTTCAAGAACAAACAAGATGAATATGGACAAGTAATAAGAAACAAGGCAAGGTTAGTGGCACAAGGTTTCACCCAAGTTGAAGGTTTGGAATTTGGTGAAACTTTTGCCCCCGTTGCCCGTCTCGAATCCATTCACATCTTGCCTGCTTATGCCTCTCATAATGATTTCAAATTATATCAAATGGATGTTAAGAGTGCATTTCTTAATGGTCCTCTTAAGGAGTTGGTGTATGTCAAGCAACCTCCCAGTTTTGAAGATCCCGATCATCCCTCTCACGTTTATGAACTCCATAAGGCACTTTATGGACTCAAACAAGCACCTCGTGCTTGGTATGATCACCTTACGGCGTTCCTAAGCAAGAAGGGGTTCCAGATTGGGGTAATAGATTCCACTCTCTTGACGAAGAGGGTAAAAGGAGAGTTGTTTGTCTGCCAAATATATGTTGATGATATTATCTTTGGGTCAACTAACCATGATATTAACGTTGAGTTTGAGAATCTTATGACTAAGGAATTTGCGATGAGCATGATGGGAGAGTTGAAGTTCTTTCTCGGGTTTCAAGCGAAGCAATTGAGAGGCGGAACCTTCATCAATCAATCTCGTTATATCCAAGACATGCTCAAGAGATTCAGAATGCAAGAAGTCAAGCCAATGAAGACACCCATGGCCACAAATGGTCAACTTCATCTTGATCCAAATGGTAAAGAAGTGGATCAAAAGGTATATCGCTCTATGATCGGTTCCTTGCTTTACCTTTGTGCATCTAGGCCAGATATTATGTTGAGTGTGTGTACGTGTGCAAGATTTCAATCCTCTCCTAAGGAGAGCCACTATTCGGCAGTAAAAAGGATCCTTCGAGGTTTGGTTCATACCCCAAACTTGGGCCTTTGGTATCCCAAGGGATCATCATTTGAGTTAATGGGTTACTCGGATTCGGATTGGGCCGGATACAAGGTTGATCGCAAGTCCACATCCGGCTCATGTCAATTCCTAGGGAGATCGTTGGTAAGTTGGTCTTCAAAGAAGCAAAATTGTATATCTCTCTCCATAGCCGAAGCCGAGTATATTGCTGCCGGAAGTTGTTGTGCCCAATTACTATGGATGAGGAAACTTTGATGGATTACGGTGTCAAATGTGACAAAGTGCCTCTTTGGTGTTGAGGGAGTCCTGGATTAGGGGGTCTCCGGACAGCCGGACTATCTCCATTGGCCGGACTGTTAGACTATGAAGATACAAGATTGAAGACTTTGTCTCATGTCCAGATGGGACTCTACTTGGCGTGGAAGGCAAGCTAGGCAATACGGATATGGATATCTCCTCCTTTGTAACCGACCTTGTGTAACCCTAACCCTCTCCGGTGTCTATATAAACCGAAGGGTTTTAGTCCGTAGGACAACAATCACAACATACAATCATACCATAGGCTAGCTTCTAGGGTTTAGCCTCTCTGATCTCGTGGTAGATCTACTCTTGTACTACCCATATCATCAATATTAATCAAGCAGGACGTAGGGTTTTACCTCCATTAAGAGGGCCCGAACCTGGGTAAAACATCGTGTCGCCTGCCTCCTGTTACCATCCAGCCTAGACGCACAGTTCGGGACCCCCTACCCAAGATCTGCCGGTTTTGACACCGACATTGGTGCTTTCATTAATAGTTCCTCTGTGTCGTCACCGTTAGGCTTGATGGCTCCTACTATCATCGATAGCGATGCGGTCCCGGGTGAGACTTTTCTCCCCGGACAGATCTTCGTATTCGGCGGCTTTGCACTGCGGACTAATTCACTTGGCCTTCTGGAGTAGATTGAAAGCTATGCCCCTAGCCATCAGGTCGGATTTGGAAGTTTGAACTACACGGCCGACATCCACGGAGACTTGATCTTCGATGGATTCGAGCCACAGCCGGGCGCGCCGCACTGTCACGATGGGTATGACCTAGCTCTGCCGCCGAACAGTACCCCAGAGGCTGCGCCCGCATCAGCTCCGACCCTTAGATCGGAGCCAACTGCGCCAATCGAGGACAGCTGGTTAGACACCGCCTCAGGGGCTGCAGTCTCAACGGCAATCGAGCCGAACACCTGCCTAACCCTCTACGCAGCCCGTGACTCCATGGTGCCAGACTCTTTTCCGGACTCCGAACCATCCGCTCTCCTGCCAATCGAATCCGATTGGGCGCATATCATGGAATTCACCGCCGCGGATATCTTTTAGCACTCGCCCTTCAGCGACATTCTGAATTCACTAAGGTCTATCTCTTTGTCAGGACAGCCCTGGCTGGACTATGGCCAACAAGATTAGGATGCGGACGACAAAGAGATTCGACGCCCACCCACCACCCACTTTGTAGCCACTGTTGATGATTTAACCGACATGCTCGACTTCGACTCCGAAGACATCGACGGTATGGATGACAATGTAGGAGACGAACATGAACCAGCGCCTATAGGGCACTGGAAAGCCACCTCGTCATATGACATATACATGGTGGATACACCCAACGAAGGCAATGGCGACGAGATAGCGGAGGATGACTCCTCCAAGAAGCAACCCAAGCGCCGACGTCAGCGGCGCCGCTCTAAGTCCCGCCAAAGCAAAAGTGGTGATACCGGCACAGGAGATAATAACACTCCGGATAGTGCCGAAGACAACAACAATCCCCTCCAGCAAGATTTAGAGCAGGAGGATGAAGGAGCCAGCTCTCCTGAGAGAGCGGCAGACGGAGACGAGGATGATGACAATTATATCCCCCTCCGAAGATGAGGCAAGCCTCGGCGACGATGAATTCACCGTCCCAGAGGATCCGGTCGAACAAGAGCGCTTCAAGCGTTGGCTTATGGCCACGGCAAATAGCCTGAAGAAAAAGAAGCAGCAGCTTCAAACTGATCAAGATCTGCTAGCTGACAGATGGACTGAAGTCCTCGCGGCCGAGGAATATAAACTCGAGCGCCCCTCCAAGAATTACCCAAAGTGCAGGTTACTACCCCGACTGGAGGAAGAAGCATGTGATACGGCTGATCGGCCTCCTCGCAGCCATGATAGAGAGGCATTGTAGCCAAAAGCTCAGCCTCCACCCCAACGCCATTCAAATAAAAAGGCATGGGGAGATACGCCAGACCTGCGAGACACATTGGAGGACAAAGCAAAGCATGCAAGATCGATCTACGAATCACAACGGCGCACCACTCTGCGAGACGATAAACGTCACGCCGGATACAGTAAAAGCAAATCCGGCCGGGCCGAACACAGCGGCCAAGACCCATTCGGTCTGCGTCGCAATATAGCCCAATGTAGAGGCGCCGCACACCCCTTATGCTTCACAGACAAAGTAATGGAACATCAATTCCCAGAAGGTTTCAAACCTGTAAATATTGAATCATACGACGGCACAACAGATCCCGCAGTATGGATTGAGGATTTCCTCCTCCACATCCTAATGGCCCGCGGTGATGACTTACACGCTATCAAATACCTCCCACTAAACCTCAAAGGACCAGCGCGGCATTGGCTTAATAGCTTGCCAGCGGACTACATTAGGTGTTGGGAAGATCTAGAAGCCGCATTCCTCGACAACTTTTAGGGCACTTATGTGCAACCACTAGACGCTGATGACTTGAGCCACATAATTCAGCAGCCAGAAGAGTCGGCTAGGCAATTCTGGACTCGGTTCCTTACAAAGAAAAATCAAATCGCCGACTGTCCAGATGCGGAGGCCTTAGCGGCTTTCAAACACAACATCCGAGATGAGTGGCTAGCCCGGCACCTTGGTCAGGAAAAGCCAAAATCTATGGCAGCTCTCACGACGCTCATGACCCGCTTTTGTGCAGGAGAAGACAGTTGGCTAGCTCGCAGTAATAACATATCAAAGAACCATGGTACCTCAGATACCAAGGACGGCAATAGCAGGTCACATCGCAACAAACATAAGCGCCGCATTAACAGCGAAAATACTGAGGATACGACAGTCAATGCTGGATTCAAAGGCTTTAAACCCGGTCAGCGAAAAAAGCCATTCAAACAAAGTACGCCGGGTCCGTCCAGCTTGGACCGTATACTCGATCGCTCGTGTCAAATACATGGCACCCCAGACAAGGCAGCCAATCACACCAACAGGGATTGTTGGGTGTTCAAGAGGCCGGCAAGTTAATTGCCGAAAGCTAGGACAAGGGGCCGCATAGCGATGACGAGGAGGAGCCCCGGCAGCTGCACACCGGAAGGCAGAAGAGGTTTCCCCCACAAGTGCAGACGGTGAACATGATATACGCAACCCACATCCCCAAGAGGGAGCGGAAGTGTGCGTTCAGGGACGTATATGCGTTGGAGCCAGTCGCCCCAAAGTTCAACCCTTGGTCCTCCTGCCCGATCACCTTCGATCGCAGGGACCACCCCACTAGTATCCGTCATGGCGGATTTGCCGCACTGGTCCTAGACCCAATCATTGACGGATTTCACCTCACTCGAGTCCTTATGGATGGCGGCAGCAGCCTGAACCTGCTTTATCAGGACAGAGTGCGCAAAATGGGTATAGACCCCTCAAGGATCAAACCCACAAAAACGACCTTTAAGGGCGCCATTCCAGGTGTGGAGGCCCATTGCACAGGCTCAGTTACATTGGAAGTGGTCTTTGGATCCCCGGATAATTTCTGAAGCGAAGAGTTAATCTTCGATATAGTCCCGTTCCGCAGTGGTTATCACACGCTACTCGGGCGAACCACATTCGCTAGATTCAATGCCGTACCGCATTATGCATACCTCAAGCTCAAGATCCTAGGACCTCGCGGAGTTATCACAGTCAACGGAAACACAGAGCGCTCTCTCTAAATAGAGGAGCACACCGCGACCCTCGCAGCAGAAGCGCAAAGCAGCCTCTCAAGGCAATCAACCAGTTCGGCGCTTCAAAGCCCGGACACCTTCAAGCGCGCTCGGGGCAATCGGCAAATAGACCGCCTGGCGCGATCTGAGCTCGCATAGAAATACAGCGGCCACCCCAATCCCAGCCCAACGGCGAAATTCGTGCCACGCGTACATAATTACGCATTAGAAATACCATGGGCACAAGTGGGGAGGGGGGCACAACTGCGGCACGCCCCAAAACGCAGCCTAAACTGCACTAGGGGCTTCCCGTTTGGTTATTTTTCTTTTTTTCTTTCAAGACCTTAATCTCTGGAAACACGGTCCGGCAGCACTATTGCCAAACACATGATGCAGCAACCAAGGAGGCAGACAACTACGTCATACCACAGAATTCCCAGGTTGATTACAGTAACGAGTGAAATATTTAATTTAATATCATTCCTTAGCTTGCCCTTGGAAGGGACATAGTCCTACTCTTTGCTTATCGAACTATCTGAATCACTCTGCTTTAACACAATTTTCTAATAAACAATGCATGACATTACGACTATTATTGCATTCGTGTTATATATATATGTGTGTGTGTGTGTGTGTGTGTGTGTGTTCATTAATGACGCCTTGCAACCATACACTCTGGTACAGCCAATACACCAGGGGCTTACGTACCCCAGAATACGGTGTGAAAAGTCCGAACACTTTCACAAGTGCGGCACCCCGAACTTATAGCATTATATGCATCAGCTCCGAATCATGTCTTTGGTCAAATGTTGGGTTTGCCCGGCTCCAATGTTGTGGTACCTTACGTTCCGCTCTATCGGCTAAGGTAGCGCTAGGAGAACTACTGCGATTGTGCCTCGGTTCTGCCGGGCTTAGCACCTAAGTAGAGAAAGCTAAAACTGACTGTCATGATAAGGCGAGATACTGGTCGCTGTTTGGCGAGGTTTTTCGAGTCCCTAAAGACTTATGCCGCTTAGGGCAAGGGGCCGGCCCTGTCCAGCTTACAGGCGTGTATCGCGGCCCGAATTCGGCCTTCCGAATACCAGGGGCTTCGCTGAAATTTAAAATTATAGAATTCTATGGCTAAGTGAGAGTGATAAAGCATTATTAGTCCGGTTGCCTTGTTCGTTGTGCTGAGCACCTCCCTCGAAGGACCCAAATATGGGAACAAGAGTGCTCAGGTTTATCCCGAACACCCCAGCACTCGCGGCATGGGGGCAAAAGCCGAGGACTAGCCATCTCTTAGACTGGATAAACGGCAAAACAGAAGGTAATATTTTAAATTCACACAAGCGTTGCATAGCGCATATGAAACAAGTTTTCATCATACAGGATCACACGAGCACGTCTCATTCAAATATTACATCTTTTGAACACTCATCCGTGATGAGACGGGCACCCAGCAGAACACCCTCGTAGTACATCTGGGGGTGGCGGTGCTCCTTGCCCTCCGGCGGCCCCTCCTTGATCAGCTTCACGGCGTCTAGCTTGACCCACTGCAATTTCACACGGGCGAAAGCCCAGCGTGCACCTTCAATGCAGACAGATCGATTGACGACCTCCAGCCGTGGGCAGGCATCCACAAGCCGCCTCACCAGGCCGAAGAAGCTGTTCGGAAGGGCGTCGCCAGGCCATAGCCGGATAATAAAGCTCTTCATGGCCCGATCGACCGCCTTATGTAGCTCGACCATCTGCTTTAGCTGGTCGCTCATTGCCACCGGGTGTTCGGCCTCAGCGTATTGAGACCAAAACAACTTCTCTGTTGAGCTTCCATCCTCGGCCTGGTAAACTTGTGCGGCATCGGACACACTGCGGGGCAGATCTGCGAATGCTCCTGGAGAGCTCCGGATTTGGGTAAGTAATCGGTAATTTACTTTTACGTGCTTGATTTGCATATAGAAAGCCTTACCCGCCGCTATCTTCTTCATCGTGTCGATCTCTTGGAGGGCCTTTTGGGCTTCGGCCTTGGCACATTTTACACTCTCGAGGGCCACGGCAAGCTCAGACTCCCGCGTCTTTGAGTCAAGCTCCAACGCCTCATACTTCGCCACGAGAGCCTGGAGCTCTTGCTGCACCTCGCCCACCCGAGCCTCGTGCTTCTCTCGCTCGGTGCGCTCCTTGGCCGCTTTATCTTCGGCCTTGGTTAGCGCTTGCTTCAGGGTCGCCACCTCGGTCGTGGCCCCTGGAAAACATACAATGATCCTGTCATTTTGCAATCGTGTCCTTTTTTATATATACATATCTATAGACGGGGTGTTACTTACCCTTGTTCTCCTCGAGCTGCCTCTTGGCAAGGCCGAGCTCTTTTCTGGACCCCTCGAGGTCCTGCTTCAGTATGGCGACCTCCGCAGTCAGTGCGGCAGACGCCAGCAGTGAAGCCTGCATATGCGTATTGACACACTTATATTCGACTCCTGCGATATTATTTGATCCTCTGTTTGGCTTTTCTTTGTGAACACCGAACAAAGCATCAGGAGCTACTGTCTATGCGGTAATATTTCTACTACATTTTAAAACACTTACCTCAAAGCCTGTTAGAAGGCTGGCACAGGCTTCAGTCAATCCGCTCTTGGCGGACTGAACCTTCTGGATCACCGCACTCATGATAGTGCGGTGCTCCTCGTCGATGGAAGCGCTGCGAAGTGCTTCCAGTAGATTTTCTGGTGCCTCTGGATGGACAGAGGTCACCAGCACAGGCGTCTTGCCCCTCTTAGAAGGAGGCCGCCTGCCCGAGCCCGGATCCGCTGGGGGGTCCGGCGTGGTGTTCGGCGTGGTGTTCGGCTGAGGGCCGAACTCGGAGCTCTCGGGGGCCCCGTCCCCGCGGCTCCCGGAGTCCGGAAGGTCGCCTTGAGGCACCTCCAGGACTGTCTCCCCTCGACCCGGTGCCTCTTGAGACAGCACCTCGGCGTCGTCGGCAAGATGAGGGGAGGTGGCGGTCAGGACTGGATCGCTATCCATGTTCAATGAGCCCAGGGAGCCGTCCGATGATACATCGATGCTGGTTCGCGGCGGCCTGCATAATCATGTTCGACGTTAGGGAAAGCAGTGCGACAAAGGAATGCTATGAGTTACTCTGGTATCCGAATACTTACAATCTCCCCGGGGGCTTGGCCCAGGGTAACCACTCGTCTTCGCCCTCGTCGGCGGCGGTGGAACTGTCGGGAAGGAGAGTCCTCCCCTTCTTGGACCCTTCGGCCTCCCTAGTTGGGGCGGCCTTCCTTTTCTTGTCTCCCCCGCCTGGAAGGGGAGCATCTTCTTCTTCCTCCTCGTCTTTGGGGGAAGAGTGTGCCGCAGAGTTATCGGACGATGAGTCAGATAACACCTGGCGTCGGGAACTCTTTCGGGTTCCCTTGGCCTTCTTGGTCTTCTCCGGCACCTTGTAAGGAGCCAGAGCCAGCATCTCCATCAGGAGAGCGCTCGCAGTGTCTTCGGGCAAAGGGGCCGGGCAGTTAATCTGCCCCGACATCTCCACCTAGTCCTATCAAAGGCATGGAGATTAGAACTCGCGCATAATTAAGCTAGGGAAAATAAATGTCCTACGGGACGTATTGAACTCACCGAACGCGCTAGACGCTTTGCGCTTAGTCCGCGGTCCTCGGCGAGAGAAGGGGGGACCTCGACGCCCTTGAACAGCACCTTCCAGACGTCCTTGTGCGTCGTATCGAAGAGCTCACTCAAAGTCTGGTGCTGGGCCGGGTCGAACTCCCACAAGGTAAAATCCCGTTGTTGACACGGGAGGATCCAGCGGATGAGCATAACTTGGACTATGTTGACAAGCTTGAGCTTCTTGCTCGCCATACTCCGGATACATTACTGGAGTCCATCCAGCTCCACCGATGAACCCCACGACAAGCCCTTCTCTTTCCAGGAAGTGAGCCGTGTTGGGAATCCGGATCGAAATTCAGGGGCTGCCGCCCATTTGGCGTCGCGCGGCTCGGTGATGTAGAACCATGCCGATTGCCATCCCTTTATTGTCTCCACGAAGGAGCCTTCGAGCCATATGACGTTGGGCATCTTTCCCACCATGGCTCTGCCGCATTTTGCTTGTTGGCCTCGTACTACCTTCGGCTTGATATTGAAGGTCTTTAACCACAGGCCGAATTGGGGCCGGATGCGGAGGAAAGCCTCACACACGACGATAAATGCTGAAATGTTGAGGATGAAGTTCGGGGCCAGATCATGAAAGTCTAGCCCCTACTAGAACATGACACCACAGACGAATGGATGGAGGGGAAACACTAGTCCGCGGAGGAAGTGGTGAAGGAAAACTACCCTCTCGTGAGGTTCCGGGGTAGGGACGATCTGCCCCACAGCGGGGTGCCGATGCGCGATGTTCACGGCTAAGTATCCTGCTCCGTGCAGCTTCTTGATGTCTCCCTCCATGACGGAGGAGACCATCCACCTGCCTCCTGCTCCGGACATGGTTGGAGAAGGTTGAGGTGGGAAGAGCGGACTTGGGCGGTAGAGCTCGAGTGTGCGAAAACGGATGAGCAAAGGAGCAAGAAGGCGTGGATAGAAAGGTGAATCCTTATCTCTTTATATGGGCGGACGAAGCTAAGCGTCCCCACTTGCCTGGTAAAACTCGCTTATCCCCCAAGCGCCGCACTTGATGGCGCGGTTGGGTTACCCACGCTCGTATTGATGAGAATCCCGTAATAAGGGGACACGATCTCTGCTTTGACAAGACATGTCGAAAAACTACCTCGTGTTATGTGCGGGGCTGGTTAAAGGGAACGGTTCGAATAATCACCGGGCCATGACATAACGTCATGCTGTTGAAACAAGCCAGCAAATTAGATCTGCAAAAATATTATTCTCTCTACAGTGGTACGTGGAACTTATTTTGTAGGGTCGGACACTATCCTCGTTTTCAAGTTCTTCTGTGATGTATTCGGAGAAGGAACCCGCCTTGCAATGCCGAAGACAATACTGTGCGCCAGACTCATCGTCATTGAAGCCTGGTTCAGGGGCTACTGAGGGAGTCCTGGATTAGGGGGTCTCCGGAGAGCCGGACTATCTCCATTGGCCGGACTATTAGACTATGAAGATACAAGATTGAAGACTTCGTCTCGTGTCCGGATGGGACTCTACTTGGCGTGGAAGGCAAGCTAGGCAATACGGATATGGATATCTCCTCCTTTGTAACCGACCTTGTGTAACCCTAACCCACTCCGGTGTCTATATAAACCGAAGGGTTTTAGTCCGTAGGACAACAATCATAACATACAATCATACCATAGGCTAGCTTCTAGGGTTTAGCCTCTCTGATCTCGTGGTAGATCTACTCTTGTACTACCCATATCATCAATATTAATCAAGCAGGACGTAGGGTTTTACCTCCATCAAGAGGGCCCGAACCTGGGTAAAACATCGTATCCCCTGCCTCCTGTTACCATCCGGCCTAGACGCATAGTTCGGGACCCCCTACCCGAGATCCGTCGGTTTTGACACCGACAGGTGTGACAATGAAAGTACCATCAAGATCGCTGAGAATCCGATTCAACATAGCAAGACCAAGCATATTAAGATTCGTCATCATTTCATTAGAGATCATGTGGCCAAGGGAAACATTGAGTTACTCCATGTCAACACCGAGAATCAACTATCAGACATCTTCACCAAGCCCCTTGACGAAGCAAGATTCCGCGAGTTAAGGCATGAGCTAAATATCGTGGATATTAGTAACTTCGGTTGAAACTCTTGCTCGCACACACATACTCATGTACTATCTTGCTTAGTTGTAGGCACATGTCTAGGGGGAGCTAGCTCAACTCATGAGCTATCTTATCCTAGAAGTGCATAAAACAAACACAATCTTTCACATAAGCCACTTTAGGTGGTACTTGTGCTTCAAAGATGAGTATTGGTCTTGGGCCCAAGGTTCATATCTTCGCGGTGCCATACCAAGTAAACTCAAACATGGTGGTCTCGGCCACCGCCCTCGCTTGAGGGTTTTGTCCGTGTTTGTTTTGTGTGTGTGGTGTGGTGTTTCTTTTCTTTTTTTCTTTTTTTAGGGTTCTTTTCTTTTTTTTGGTTGG
Source organism: Triticum aestivum (assembly GCF_018294505.1). Classification (NCBI taxonomy): domain Eukaryota; kingdom Viridiplantae; phylum Streptophyta; class Magnoliopsida; order Poales; family Poaceae; genus Triticum; species Triticum aestivum. The sequence continues at coordinate 606,668,413 of NC_057812.1, forward strand.
TTCTCCTCGCTTCTTTTTGGTACAAGTGCTCCACATATACCCTTTCCATAGTGATAGGACTTTCCTCGCGGCGTGTTCAGAAATGTAGACCAAGTGCCTTGTGAAGTAGGGGTAAGAGTATACACTTAGCCCTGTATCTAAAAATCCACTCATGTCAAAGTTCCTGAATACCCCTTGCGCACGGGCCTGTACCGTGCCCACGGGGCCCCCGTGCCCACGGGCTCTGTACCATGCGCACGGGACCCCCGTGCGCATAGGGCTCACTTAGCCTGTGCGCACGGGGTCTGCGGTTTCTGGTCATGAAGAGGTGGGGCGTGGGGGGGCTCGGGTTCATTCCCACCCATTCGCCCCCTCCACTCCCCAGGAAGCCTCCAGCGCTGCCGCCTGCTCTCGCCGGAGCTCCTCCGGGCCTTGTCGGGGTTCTTCCTCCGTGGATCTGGGTCCTGATGGGGTCCTCCTCTAGTTGGTCCTCTCCTCTTGTTCCATCTCCTTGAGTTCCCCTCTTTTTGTTCTAGCTTTAGGGTTTCTTTGCTCCCTATATTCGTTTGGCCTCAACTAGTTCGTAGATAGAAGTCTAGTCCATAGATCTGTTGGTCCCTCTGCTGCACCCACTCCCGGAGCTCTTCCTGGTAGTGGCTGCCGCTGGGAGACCCCCGTGCGCACGGGACCCCCGTGCCCACGGGGTCTAAACCCCCGTGCACACGGGCTATCCAGGAACTATTTCCTAGACTTTTGTCTATCTCCTTGCCAATTATCTTGCACTTGTACTCATTTGTCCCTCGTGCTTTGTGTTGTTGGGTTTTTGTGTGTGTTTCAGACTCCGCTGACAAGAGGTCTGAGCTTCATCACAAGCGTGCAAAAGGAGGATCAAAGGACTTCACCATTGCTCGTCGTCAGCCGTCTGAAGGCATGGGTCAGGGGACTGGGACAGGTCAGGGCCATGCTCGCCGTGCAGCCTCAAAGCGGCCCATTGTTGAGGCTTCCGATGAATCTGAGGAAGAATATGAATCACAAGATGATGAGATAGAAGAAGATGATCGTGATGAGGAAGATGAAGAAGATGATCGTGATGAGGAAGATGAAGAAGAGGGAGAGGAGTCTAGTCCGGAGGAAGCCACTCCGGGCAGGCGTGACCTCCGGAATATGCCTCTTGTGAAGTGGACCAAGTCAGAGATCTGGGCTGAGAGATAGAACCATCTATATGTTAAGGCCACGAGTATGGGAATGGATCCCCGTTTCAAGAATGGGTTTCAGCAAAGAATCTATCATGAGCTTCTTATGACCAAGTCAAAGAAGTTTGCTCCTCACAAGCAAGCCAACACTAAGAGTTTGCACGACAATGATCATTTGTATCCCAGTGTGTACTCCGCTCTTGGACGACTGGGTCTGATTCCGTTTGTCACCTTCAACCACCCCTACAATGAAGATCTAGTGATGCAATTCTTTGCCACTCTGTACTTCTCCAATGATTCTACTCGCACCCTCACATGGATGTCCGGAACGTATCAGTGTTCAGATCCTATGGCAAAGTTCTCCAAGATCATTTCCTACCCATTCATGGATGAAGAGACTGTTTCTGATGAGTTTGGCATTGTTCGGGAAAGTGGGAAGCGCACTAAGGATGAGATTGTCTTTGCTTACAAACAAGAGAAGTCGTTTGTCACTGGGTCAATCAAAGACCTCTTGCCCCTCTATGACACCATGCGCCATATCCTCCGGTATACCCTCACTCCAAAGGCCGGGGATTCCCATAACATTCGGAGCTCCATGCTTGATGTTTTTGTGTATCTTCATCAGAAGAAGAAAGTGGATGTTCTAGATTTCATGTACTATGAGCCGCGTCAGTGTGTTCAAGAGAACAAGTCTTTGATCTATGCTCCTCTCATACAGGCATTGATTGAGACCGTCTGTCCAGCAAAGTACATTGTGAGCTTCAAGACTGTTGTTCCCAAGCGCAACTCCAACTGGACCCCAGCTGCTCCTGCTCCCTATGTGCCCATCAAGAAGGGGCGCAACCCTAGGCCTCAGGATCGTGCTACTTACACTCCAGGCATGTCCTCTACTGCACGGATCCCTCGTGGTAAGGCCAAGTCTGTTGGCTCTGAGGCCATCTTTGCCAAGGGAGAGAAGAAGTCGTTGTTCAAGACCTTGAGCAACATGTTCAAGATGTGTCAGTTAATTCAGTGTCGTTAGATCAAGGAAATCAGCAAGGAGAAGCTTGTTCGGCGTGAGCAGAAGGCAGCACGGGCTGCTGCTAGTGAGGAGGTCAGTCCAGGTTCTGAGGACGTCGACAGTGAGGCCACTACTCGGTCTTTCCCAATGGCCGGGTGGCGTTTTGATGATGATGATGATGCCTCGAGTGCTCCTCCTCTTGTCTAGTGGGTCTCGTGTCGCCATTTGTCTCCTTTTTGTTGTCTTGATGACAAAGGAGGAGAAGTGGTGTGTGTGGTGGTGTGTGTTCGTGAGTGTGTGTGTCTGTGGGTGTGTTGAGATCTCAAGCCTCGTGTTTCTCGCTGTTGGTTGGTTTTAGTCGGCTTGAGATACTCTTATTTCCTTTCCGTCTATGTGGTTGTGAGCCTCTAGCGTTATTGTGAAACTCTAGCTTTATTATTGAACCTTGCTATTATCCTCGTATGCTTATTGGGTCTCACATTATTTGCTCACCACACTGTGTCATGAGATCTAGGCACCGTTATAGGTTTATTTTGATGAATCTCATGACTTATCAATAATGATCTTGGTTGAACCTTCTATGGGTGTACTAGATGCATTCTTGTTTTTGGGCACACATATAGGGGGAGCTATCATGATCATTATTTGTCCCATGTCCTTCTATCTGTCTATCCTCTTTGCCATGCTCTAACCACGTTGTCATCAATGCACCAAAAAGGGGGAGATTGAAAGTGCTAATGGCACTTAAGCTATATTTTGGTGTGATGACAATGTGGTTAGTTGAACTAATATCGGTTGCTAAAGTTTATCTCAGGTTATTGGTTCTAAGTGCCCACGATGGAGATGTGCGACCCCCCATTTCAAAAAGGACAAAAGCGTGGTCTTTCGACGCTTCAAAGGTTTAGTTTTGGTTTGCTTCGAGTCGTAGGAAAGACCGCACTATTAAGAGGGGTCTGTGTGGACAAATGTTGTGTGGGAATGCCTTTGCCGAGCCTTACTCTCTTACCCTTCCCACTCCAACCACCTCATATGAACCTAGTGTGTGTGCTGTGGTACTCAGAAAGTTGCAACAGTAAGTTACTGGGTACCCCATGCGCACGGGGTCTTTTGACCCCCGTGCGCATGGGGTACTGGGTAACTATCTGGGTACCCCGTGCGCACGGGGTCTTTTGACCCCCGTGCACATGGGGTACTGCGTAACTCTCTGGATACCCCGTGCGCACGGGGTCTTTTGACCCCCGTGCACATGGGGTGGTGCGATTGTCTCTGGATACCCTGTGCGCACGGGGCTGACTTAGCCAGTGCGCATGGGGTCCAACGGGCAGAAATCCCCACCCTCACATGAACACTATAAAAAGGCCCTTCTTCCTCCTCCAACCCTTAACCCTAATGTCTTGTTGAGCTCCACCATTGCTACACCCCATTTTGCTCAATACTCTCAATCCCTCCACCCAAACTTGTTGAAACTTTGGGGATTGGGAGAGCAAGACCCGATCTACAACTTGACCAAACCAAATCGCGTTCCCCGCAACATTTCTTCCCCATTGACTTGTTACTCTTGGAGCTTGAGCTCCTAGGCGGTTAGAGGTTCCTCCGGAAGATTCCTTGCTTGTGGTGTGCTCCGGAGAAGTTTGTAAAGGTGTGGTGGTCGCCTTCAAGGCCAACCCCGAGTGGTTCGAGGCTCATCCATTAGGGGTGACTCGAAGGAGAATACGGTGAGCCTTTGGTGGCATTCCACAAGCTTTGGCTCCGGCACCGCTCCAAACGGAGATTAGCTCTTCCCCAAGGAAGAGTGAATTTTGGGTTAAAATCCGTGTCCTCATCTCACTTGTGGTCAATCCATTCCCGCACCTTTCTTAGTTGTTATATGCTTGTTGGCTTGCTAAGTAGTTTGTTTCCTAGCTTTTCTTCTTGGAGCTTGCTTGTCATATAGGTTGCATTCACCTAGTTGCATATCTAGTGAACTCTTTTATCCGCTAATCCTTAAAATCTACAAGAAAGATTAAAATTTGTAGTCTCCTATTCACCCCCCTCTAGTCGACCGTATCGATCCTTTCAGGTGGCAACTGTCATGTTTTGGGACTTGACTGCCTACTTTGTGCAGGATGATCTTCACTTGTGTGGCATCTCACGTCAAGATCATGCTACATATGTAGCTGTTGGGATCATGAAAAATGATGGCGGTGGCACATGATGAATTTGCTTTGCTAATGCTTCTCAAGTAGCTGGTCTCAAGCTCTGGGATGAAAACCTAGGACCTAGCCCGTCGGACTCTCTGCGGCCTTAGATCTCAACACCGAGAGAATAGTGTCTCCGGCAATCATTGCAAGGCTGGACACTTCTCCGGATACTACTTCCGAATGCTGGAGGCCCGCGTCATGTGAGCTCGGTCCAAAAACTTCTGACCCCGTCCAAACCCCACTCTTAAACAAGGCTATGGACTTAATGCGATCCCTCATCATCACAGAGAAACCGCTTCTGAATCACGCCCATCCCAGGCTAGGGGCACATCATGAATGGTGGGGGAGGACTAGGTGTAGTCGGGGTGTATGGCGGCGGGGGACTAGTTATGCTTGGTATGGACGGAACAGAGGTGGGATTCTCGTACTCTTCTTGGCAGGTACGCACCGCGCAGCCGAGCAGCGTGATGAGGGTCGGGACGGCGGCAAGCTTGGCCATGGTCATCGCTAGCTCCAGTTCAGGATTCTGTTATTGTATACCATGTGAGAAATAAATCGAATTTGGCTGTACTAAATACACGAGAAACAAATACAATTGCTATATTTCCAAGTTGTTAATCATGATTAGTTTGGTTAACTGTCTGATCTTTTATTAGGAGTATGTTATATTGTGCAATGTGGTGCTCAGTTAACATTTGGTTCATTTGTTGTGGTGTTTAGTTAACTGCTAGGTTCAATTCTGCAATGCGATGCTCAATTGTTGTGGCTACATTCTGTTATTGTATACCATGTGAGGAATAAATCAAATTTGGATGCACTTAATACATGAGAAACATATATTTCCTAGTTCTTAATCATGCTTGGTTTGGATAAATGGGTTTTCCATGTGGCTTGAATTAATCTGATGAATCTGCAATGTGCTTATTTTTTATCAACATATTTTACTGATAGCATGCAAACCCTTACTTAACCTGATGACTAACTACCTTATATGTGTTGCACGGAAACAATGGGAAGCACTCAGGTTTACAAGATGGTACTAACTATTATACCTTGCCTTTTTATTCCTTTGCTCCGTTTCCAATATAGAGAAGATATTTATGCACATCCTTGTTTTCAGTGTTCACTGATGATTACTATTGGGAACATAGTAATTTAAAAAAAATTCCTATGCACACGCAAGATCATGGTGATGCATAGCAACGAGAGGGGATAGTGTTGTCCATGTACCCTTGTAGACCGAAAGCGGAAGCGTTAGCACAACGCGGTTGATGTAGTCGTACGTCTTCACGATCCGACCGATCAAGTACCGAACGCACGACACCTCCGAGTTCTGCACACGTTCAACTCGATGACATCCCTCGAACTCCGATCCAGCCGAGTGTTGAGGGAGAGTTTCGTCAGCACGACGACATGGTGACGATGATGATGTTCTACCGACGCAGGGCTTTGCCTAAGCACCGCTACGATATGATCAAGGTGGATTATGGTGGAGAGGGGCACCGCACACGGCTAAGAGATCAAGAGATCAATTGTTGTGTCTATGGGGTGCCCCCTGGCCACGTATATAAAGGAGTGGAGGAGGGGAGGGGCCGGCCCTCTCTATGGCGCACCCTAGGGAGTCCTACTCCCACCGGGAGTAGGATTCCCCCTTTCCTAGTAGAACTAGGAGCCCTTCCAAGTAGTAGGAGTAGGAGAGAAGGAAAGGGAAGGGAAAAGGAGAAAGGAAGGAAGGGTGCGCCCGCCCCCGTCCCTAGCCCAATTCGGACCAGCCCATGGGGAGGGGTGCGGCCACCCTTTGAGGCCTTTCTCTCTTTTCCCGTATGGCCCATTAAGGCCCAATACGAATTCCCGTAACTCCCCAGTACTACCAAAAATACCTGAATCACTTGGAACCTTTCCGATGTCCTAATATAGTCTTCCAATATATCGATCTTTATGTCTCAACCATTTCGAGACTCCTCGTCATGTCCCCAATCTCATCCGGGACTCCAAACTCCTTCGGTACATCAAAACACATAAACTCATAATATAACCGTCATCGAACTTTAAGCGTGTGGACCCTACGGGTTCGAGAACTATGTAGACATGATCGAGACACGTCTCCGGTCAATAACCAATAGCGGAACCTAGATGCTCATATTGGCTCCTACATATTCTACTAAGATCTTTATCAGTCAAACCGCATAACAACATACGTTGTTCCCTTTGTCATCGGTATGTTACTTGCCTAAGATTCGATCGTCTGTATCTCAATACCTAGTTCAATCTCGTTACCGGTAAGTCTCTTTACTCGTTCCACAATATATCATCCCGCAACTAACTCATTAGTTGCAATTCTTGCAAGGCTTATAGTGATGTGCATTACCGAGTGGGCCCAGAGATACCTCTCCGACAATCGGAGTGACAAATCCTAATCTCGAAATACGCCAACCCAACAAGTACCATTGGAGACACCTGTAGAGCACCTTTATAATCACCCAGTTACGTTGTGACGTTTGGTAGCACACAAAGTGTTCCTCTAGTAAACGGGAGTTGCATAATCTCATAGTCATAGGAACATGTATAAGTCATGAAGAAAGCAATAGCAACAAACTAAACGATCAAGTGCTATGCTAATGGAATGGGTCAAGTCAATCACATCATTCTCCTAATGATGTGATCCTGTTAATCAAATGACAACTCATGTCTATGGTTAGGAAACATAACCATATTTGATCAACGAGCTAGTCAAGTAGAGGCATACTAGTGACACTCTGTTTGTCTATGTATTCACACATGTATTATGTTTCCGGTTAATACAATTCTAGCATGAATAATAAACATTTATCATGATATAAGGAAATAAATAATAACTTTATTATTGCCTCTAGGGCATATTTCCTTCAGTCTCCCACTTGCACTAGAGTCAATAATCTAGTTCACATCGCCATGTGATTTAATACCAATAGTTCACATCACCATGTGATTTAATACCAATAGTTCACATCAACATGTGACCAACACCCAAAAGGTTTACTAGAGTCAATAATCTAGTTCACATTGCTATGTGATTAACACCCAAAGAGTACTAAGGTGTGATCATGTTTTGCTTGTGAGAGAAGTTTAGTCAACGGGTCTGCCACATTCAGGTCCGTAAGTATTTTGCAAATTTCTATGTCAACAATGCTCTGCATGGAGCTACTCTAGCTAATTGCTCCCACTTTCAATATGTATCTAGATTGAGATTTAGAGTCATCTGGATCAGTGTCAAAATTTGCATCGACGTAACCCTTTATGACGAACCTTTTTGTCACCTCCATAATCAAGAAACATATTCGTATTCCATTAAGGATAATTTTGACCGCTGTCTAGTGATCTACTCCTAGATCACTATTGTACTCCCTTGCCAAACTCAGGGCAGGGTATACAATAGGTCTGGTACACAGCATGGCATACTTTATAGAACCTATGGCTGAGGCATAGGGAATGACTTTCATTCTCTCTCTATCTTCTGCCGTGGTCGGGTTTTGAATCTTACTCAACTTCACACCTTGTAACACACGCAAGAACTCCTTCTTTGACTGTTCCATTTTGAACTACTTCAAATTCTTGTCAAGGTATGTACTCATTGGAAAACTTATCAAGCGTTTGATCTATCTCTATAGATCTTGATGCTCAATATGTAAGCAGCTTCACTGAGGACTTTCTTTGAAAAACTCCTTTCAGAACTTCCTTTATGCTTTGCAGAATAATTCTACATTATCTCCGATCAACAATATGTCATTCACATATACTTATCAAAAATGTTGTAGTGATCCCACTCACTTTGTTGTAAATATAGGCTTCACTGCAAGTCTGTATAAAACTATATGCTTTGGTCAACTTATCAAAGTGTATATTCCAACTCCGAGATGCTTGCACCAGTCCATAGATGGATCGCTGGAGCTTGCATATTTTGTTAGTACCTTTAGGATTGACAAAACCTTCTGGTTGCATCATATACAACTCTTCTTTAATAAATCCATTAAGGAATGTGGTTTTGTTTATCCATTTGCCAGATTTCATAAAATGCGGCAATTGCTAACATGATTCGGACAGACTTAAGCATAGATACGAGTGAGAAACTCTCATCATAGTCAACACCTTGAACTTGTCGAAAACCTTTTTGCGAAAATTCTAGCTTTGTAGATAGTAACACTAATATCAACGTCCGTCTTCATCTTGAAGATCCATTTAATCTCAATGGCTCGCCGATCAATGGGCAAGTCAATCAAAGTCCATACTTTGTTCTCATACATGGATCTCATCTCAGATTTCATGGCCTCAAGCCATTTCACGGAATCTGGGCTCATCATCGCTTCCTCATAGTTCATAGGCTCGTCATGATAAAGTAACATGACCTCCAGAACAGGATTACCGTACCACTCTAGTGCAGATCTCACTCTGGATTACCTACGAGGTTCGGTAGTAACTTGATCTGAAGTTACATGATCATCATCATTAGCTTCCTCACTAGTTGGTCTAGTAGTCACAGGAACAGATTTCTATGATGAACTACTTTTCAATAAGGGAGCAGGTACAGTTACCTCATCAAGTTCTACTTTCCTCCCACTCACTTCTTTCGAGAGAAACTCCTTCTCTAGAAAGGATCCATTCTCAGCAATGAATATCTTGCCTTCGGATCTATGATAGAAGGTGTCGTGGGTTTGTCACGGCAGATGTCCTTGTGAAAGGACATAGTCATGGAGCCATCGCTATGGGTTAGCTTAAGGGGTTAAACCGGACAAGGGACACGGGGAATTTTATACTAGTTCGGCCCCTTCGAGGAAGGTAAAAGCCTACGTCTAGTTGTGATTGGTATTGCTAGGGTTTCGAAGGCCAGGGAGCGAATCCGCTTTGTCTGGCTCTCGAGTTGTTGTCGTCTGTCCCTAAACTGCTGCCGGGTCGTCCCTTTATATACGTAGGTTGACGCCCATCGGTTTACAGAGTCCCGAGCCGGATCATAAACGTATCCAGTTCGGTCTCTATCCTTCCTATCTTACAATACAAGTTACATGACTAAGCCGGTTTACATTTACAGGCTTTAACCCGCCTTTGGGCCTTGGGCCTCCATGAAGCGCCATCATCCTTGCATCTTTATCGGCTTCTAATCTTCAAGGAGTCAACCCGGCTACATAAGGCCGGTTTACCTCCAGTAGTAATATCCCCAACATTAGGCCCCAGATTGGTTTGAACTTGTTCATGTCAATCTTCCACACTTATAAAAAATCTTCTCCTATCTTCACTTTTGATCTTGTAAACCGCCGTGACGTCATACTTCAAAACTATAATGAACCGCCCTGATGTCATCCATCCGTTGATGTCGGAGATTATCTTCATTTAATATATATTCAGTCATCGAGGCGACACCTTTATTAACTTATCCATTTTTGGGCTCCTCGATTCTCATGCTTGCCGTTTTATCGCTTCGCCTTATAAATAGGACTGAGGGGTCATTTTCACCTTTCCCCACGTGCCTCTTTGTGTCGTCTTCCTCGCGCCGCTCAGCCTCTGGAGCTCCGTCACCACCGTCGACCGTCGCCTCTGCTCTGACCCTGGCCGCTGCATCACCCTGAACACACCAGAATACTGCGGCGCCTTTCTGCTTCCTCACCAGCTCCGGTAAGTTCTCCACTTTTTTCGCCATAGATCTATTCTAGGGTTTCGACGTTCTCCGCAGTTCTTCCAAAGTTCATCAGTGATGTTCTTCACTTAGTACGTAGATGGATACTTCATGCTTGACGCATCTCTTGTCGTAGCTAATCTACCATGGTCACCACAAATCCTTATGTGCAAAGAACTAATCTAGTCTGTCATAAATTGCTTTAGTTCTGCACCCCTTCAAGATCCAATTATTTTTTATTTTCTGTCTTATCTTAGATCCAAAAGTTTTATCTGTCACTGTGAGATATGTTTTTTATGTTCCTGTGAGATCCGTTTCTCCTCGCACCAATATAGGCGGTTTGACCTTGTATAAACAGTCTATGCCATTAGCCCTCTGATAAACCGGAGGAGCATTTTACCTTCATAATTATGCTCCGGTTTAACAATGTCTGAGCCATCCTGTGCTAGTATACCCTTTTTTCTCTTATTGCATTAGTCTCCGGGTTGTACCATTTCACATATCAGTATGTTTCTTACTCCCTTGTATCTTGTATATAATCATACGTAATTTATAAACCGGCCTTTCATTTTCAGTTTGTTTGCTTTGCAATGGCCAAACAATTCACTGCCTGCAACTGGGCTCGTTCCCGGGTTACTGAGGCTCAGCTGAATGAGATGGTTGGCATCGGCTCTCTGCCTAAGAAAACTGAGATCAAATGGCGAGTACCAGGAACAGAAAATCCTCCAACCCCAAGGCAGGGCGAGGTGGTGGTCTTTGTTGACCATATAGGTCGTGGTTTCAAACCGCCAGGGTCAAAGTTTTATCGAGATGTGCTTGCCAGCTTCCAACTGCATCCACAAGATATTGGTCCCAACTTAGTTTCCAACTTATGCAACTTCCAGGTCTTCTGTGAAGTATATTTACAAGAAGAACCAATTGCCGAACTGTTCCGGGATTTCTTTCACTTAAACTGGCGCACAGAGTTTTTAAATGGCCCGAACACAGAGCTTGGTGGTGTATCAATTCAAAAGCAGAAAGAAGTGGAATTTCCTCATGCCAAACATCATAGCCACTCAAAGGAATGGAACCAGACATGGTTTTATTGCAGAGACACTTCGCCTGAGGATGAAAATCCCCTCCCCGGTTTTCGTGATCACAGACTATCCAATACTCACCCAATGCCACAACGTTTGAGCTCTTCAGAAAGGACGAAATACACTCCTCAACTCGCCAAGCTCCGGGCCTTTATGGCAAATGGTTTAACAGGCGTGGACTTTGTGCGCTGCCTAGATATCCTGGAGTATCTTGCCGCTAAGCCGGCGTCCCGGTTTAATGTGTGAATATACCGATGAGGTTGACGACCCTCAACGCCATTGCAACATCCAATTATCTGAGGAAGAAGTTATTGAAGGTGTAAAGAAGATTCTGAATGAATCGGAACTGGTCTGCAGTCAAACCGGTCTGAGTCCCTTCTATGCTAAGAACAAGCCGCCTGCTGTAAGCATTACACTTCCTCTTCATCTCTAATATCTTTAACTTATACAATCTGTAACCCTTCTTCTTTATATATATAGGGTGATGACCCCTTCTGGAAACGGAAATCCATAGAGAAAGTGGCAAAGCCAACTTGAGACAAAGCGGTCAAGCCAACCCGCCCAAAGACCAAAGCCGTAAAATGGACGTCAAAGGGGAAAACGGATGACCGGATTAATATGGAGCTTGATGATGATACTGATGATCCAGAAGTTGTGGTAGAACTTGACTCACTTGGCTCTCTTTTTATGCATCTTGTTAACAATGATCTTCCTCAGGAGGAGGCAGAAGCTAGTCAAGCTGATGACGTAGAGGTAATTACCCTTTCCTCCGGTTCAGACTCTATGCCAACACAAAAAACTCGCCAAGCAATCCGGAAAGTAAGCTTTTCTCATCCTCTTGCTCACTTGGATCCAACATTTATTTTGAAGACTCAACAGCATGAAGCTCGCCGGACAACCCGGCACAGTGGCCAACAGGTCACCTCTGCCGGTTTACCTGACACTCCGGTTCAGAAGCGCCGGTCTGAGGTCTCTCCTACTTCTGACCATTCTTACCCCAAGGCAGGTTATTTCAGACAGCCTCTTAATCCGTCCGATTCAAATTATCAGGTGACACCTCCTTCCTCTTCTGGTGAATCAACAACAACTCAACTCCCCCCTTTGAAAACTGTGGCCGGGTGAGTTATAAAAAACCTTTCCTTTCAATGCGCCCTAAATCCTTTGAATAGGATGTTAATCCTTTTTTATTCTGTTTGCAGGGCCAAAGCCAGACCCAGCAAGAAAGCTCGGGTCACCAATCCGCCAGAAGACCCTGTCATTGAAGAAGAAGAACCAGGAGGTGAACCGGAACAGACTGATGAACCAGAAGGCCCACATCCTGAAGCTACTTTTGATGATCCGCCCCTTGAAGGCCAACATACCAATGAACCAACAGATGTTGAGCCTGCCGCACCCGATACTGAACCGGCTGAACCAAACCGGGCTAGTCCAATGAAAAACACTGAAATTCCATCATCATCCACCCAAAATCCTGAAGGCCAAGGTGACGACGTTATTATTACTGGAATAGTCCACAGCTCTCTTGGCCATCCCGTGGTTTTAGCTCAGCATAGTGCCAAAGAAGAGCAAATTGCTAGGGATAAAGGTAAATGGAGCAGCAACTTATCAAACTATGCTCATCTTAACGCTGATGAGCTTCATTCACGCTTCTTGAACCGTCTGCACTCAAACAGGGATTATGAAGCCGGTTTGGTGAACTTGATGAAAGAGCGATATGAGGTAAATTCTTCTATCTTTGTATATTGATTCATAGCTGAAACACTATCCCAAGTAGCCCCCAAGGGCCGTTTTATGATTGATAATCACAAACCGGGTCTTTGTAACACTTCAGGCATCCCATCATTGATCCGTGCAAAGGCGTGTCGCCAATAATAGATAAGACTCATCTGTGAAAAAATTAGATAACTTTCTGCAACATAGCCCCCAAAGGCCGGTTTAACTTGGCAAGTTAATCCGGTTTTCAATCCACACAGCCGTTTTTTAGAACAAACGTACATTAGCCCCCAAGTGTCAAGGATAACGCTTGCATTGTTCTAGAGACTTGTATAGAGTGTAGTATTTGAGAGCAAATAGGCATTAGCAAGTATGAAGTGGATAACTTGTTATATGCTTTATACTTAGTGCATAAATATGTTGTTTGTTGAATATACCTTCAATGTTGCAGGCTGAACTGAGAAGCAAAGATGCTCGAAACTCTGACTTGCAAGAAAATGTGAAGTCTCAACAAGCTGAAGCTGCAAAAGCCAAAGAGGAGCTGACCCAGGCCCTGGCTGGAATGGAAAAGCTGAAAGAATCCTTCAACCAAGATCGTGCTGAATGGGAAAACGAAAAGCCGGTTTAACCAAAAGAGTTGTAGATGCCGAGGCAGCCCTGAAACCAGTGGTTGAAGAACTAGCCGGTTTGAAGCATCAAATCAATGCTATGACCTCTGCTATCTTTGGTAAGTGTCTGCTTATGTATGTTGCACCAGTCAATGAATCTTAAAACTGACAAAAATGTTGATAAAATCTTTGGCAGGCACCCGGATCACTCATATTGGTGCAGATATGCGGATGAAGCTCAAAGCGGCATATACATTGGTTGAGAAGCTATACTCTGGGTCTCAGCGGGCCATTAGTACGGCGCCTTATAACAAACCGGCGCCAACTTTGATTAAGGAGACCCTTGAGAAGCTGGGCATGTTACCAGTGTGTATTGTCGAGTTGAAGAGAGCCGCTGCCAGAGCAGGAGCATTAACCGCCCTTATTCGAGCCAAGGCATGGATTCCAGACCTTGAAGCAGAGGATATCATTAAAGGATATCCAAGCGTTAAAGAAGATGGTTCAAACTTTGACAATGATGATCTTCGGCGGCTGACCAAACAGATGCGGCCAGCGGCCAGCAAGTTGGCTGAGGATACCGATTTGTCCCATTTTCAACCGTTTTATGATGCGGAAGGGAAAATACAGTCGGCCGATATCCATGAAGTCGAAGAACTTGTGCCTCCGATTCGTAAGCACACTTACGCCCCTGATATTAACCCTTCTGATCTTATCCATGAGGAAGCCGTGTTCCAAGCTTTAACCGGAATCAATTGGTCAATGGCTAATTTCCAGCGGCTGGGGAGGGATGAAGAAGTGCCTACATCAACTGATCCGCAACCGTCAAACCGTCGTGATGAAGAGTCCTGATCCGGTCGCCGGTTTATATGGCTACTGTGAAAAACAATGGCACTGTTTGAGCCGCTTTGCAGCTTCATGTAATAGGATAGCTGAAACTTTGTTTATCTGCCATGCCATCGAGCATGTTTCGTAACGCTTTGTGACAATCTGTGCCACCCTTCAGGATATATTTTATGCATAGCCTATGATGACTTACCTTCCTCATTGATTGACCAAACGTGTATACAGCAAAGGTGTTTAACACCAACCCGATACGTTTGATAATTTCATCTTCATAATGTTGGTCTATATATTAAACCGGACCGGTATAACTACCGGATTTTCTTTATAACACTGGCGATTTAGTCAAACCAGACCAGGTCAATGACCACCGGTTTATAATTGATCATGTGCCAACAACTGGTAGTTAGAAAGCAAGCCGGGCAAGGACGCCGGTTTATCAAAAAATACTTATGATTTTCAATAAACAAAATTCAAATAGGAAAATATGCGAGGCTTTTTACGAGCTACCAGGCTCCAAATCAAGGCTTTTCATGGGCTGCCAGGCCTCTGAGTTAAACCATTTAACAAAGCCTTTTAAGATGGGCCTCCAATTAACCAATCATCATTTTAACTGTGACAAGTTCAGGGTCTGTAAAAGATTGACTTGTCAAACGTTCGATGGGTCATGCCAGGATTGCCTGGATAGGAGTGGCTTACTTGATGAAGGCAGGCTAACCCGGGGTTTTAGGCGAGTACACCAGGCTTCTAAGCTGTGGCTTGATAGCCAATTACGAGGGTCCTTTCAAACTCTTTGTTGCTTTGCAAAAAAGAGCCCCCAAGTAACTTTGTGAGCGATGCTCAGTGTGTGCCTATGTTTGAGTCTGTATTGTGTACAACACTCTCTTTGGCTCCACAAATTTTTCCTTGTGTGGCTTGAAATGCCTATCAAGAGGTGTAGTTGTGGTTCAAACATGACCAAGCCCCCTAGTGATTTTCCTTATCTCTATGCAGCTGCTAAAGCCGGTTTAACAAAGACTCCGCTTTGTTAGTTAACTTGTAAAAGCGCACACATGATATAAGAAAGAACAGAGACCCCGCTTATAATGGAGGCTCCGGTTTATTATATGATATATACACTGTCATAAATATGTACAGATGAAGAGCCTATGGCTTCAAGTATAATAAGGCCGAAGGAGAGCTATGTTCGATGGCCGTTTTGTCTCCTCCTCCGATTGACGTGAGTCTTCATGCTCTCGAAAATCAATGAGTTAGTAAGACCCGTTGTGTAGGTTTTTGCTGACCACAAAAGGTCCTTCCCAAGGGGGGGATAACTTGTGCATATCAGTTCGATCCTGGATGAGCCGGAGCACCAAATCACCTTCTTGAAAGGTTCTAGTTTTAACCCGACGGCTGTGATAACGTCAAAGATCTTGTTGATAAATCGCCGAACGTGCTGCTGCAAGATCACGCTCTTCATCCAACAGGTCCAGAGAATCCTGACGTGCCTTCTCATTATCAGCCTCAACATAAGCTGCAACACAGGGTGAATCGTGACGGATGTCACTAGGAAGAACTGCCTCCGCTCCATAAACCATGAAGAAAGGTATGTAACCCGTAGACCTATTGGGTGTGGTGTTGATACTCCATAACACAGAAGGTAGCTCCTCAACCCAACAACCCGGCGTCCGCTTTAAGGGAACCATAAGCCTTGTTTTGATACCCCGTAGAATTTCTTGATTTGCCCTTTCCGCTTGACCATTAGATTGGGGGTGAGCCACTGATGCTAGATCAAGCCGGATGTGCTCACGTTGACAGAATTCTTCCATCTCTCCTTTTGACAGATTAGTACCATTATCTGTTATAATGTTGTGTGGAAAGCCAAACCGGAATATCACCTTTTTAATGAATTGAACCGCCGTGGCTGCATAACACTTGCTGACTGGCTCTGCCTCCACCCATTTAGTGAATTTATCAATTGCTACTAACAGGTGGGTCTTCTTGTCCTTAGAGCACTTGAAGGGTCCAACCATATCAAGCCCCCAAGTTGCAAACGGCCACGTAATTGGAATCATCCGCAACTCTTGAGCCGGAACGTGCGCATGGCAGGCAAATTTTTGACATCCATCACATCTCTTGACTAAATCCTCCGCATCAGCATGCGCCGTCAACCAGTAAAAACCATGGCGAAAAGCTTTGTCAACCAACGACTTGGAACCGGCGTGGTGACCACAATCCCCTTCATGGATTTCTCGCAAAATCTCACGACCTTCTTGAGGAGAAACACAGCGCTGAATTGCTCCTGAAACACTGTAACAATGTAAA
This sequence comes from Triticum aestivum, assembly GCF_018294505.1. Classification (NCBI taxonomy): domain Eukaryota; kingdom Viridiplantae; phylum Streptophyta; class Magnoliopsida; order Poales; family Poaceae; genus Triticum; species Triticum aestivum. Next base: position 606,684,950 of record NC_057812.1, read on the forward strand.
TCCCCGTTGAGGATGGTCATGGACTTGGAACGCTGGATTATCTGTCGAGCCAACATTTCCTCATCTGGTAACTCACCCTGGTTCATGTAATCTAGATATGGGATCGTCCAATCCGGTATGGCATGCAGAGCTGCCACCAACTGAGCCTCCGGATCAGGAATAGCCAAATCTTCTTCAGTTAGTATTTTGAGTGACGGATTGTGCAACACATCAAGAAAGACATTGGGCAGAACCAGTTTATGTTGGGAACCATGATGACTTAAAGCGTCCGCCGCTTCATTCTTCCGCCGGTCTATATGGTCCACCTGATAACCTTTAAAGTGACCAGCCAGTGCGTCCACCTCTCGCCAATATGCAGCCATGAGTGGGTCCTTAGAATCCCAAGTGCCAGACACCTGCTGGGCCACTAGATCTGAATCACCGAAGCATTTAACCCATCTCAAATTCATCTCTTTAGCCATCCGAAGCCCGTGGAGTAAAGCCTCATATTCAGCTGCATTGTTAGTACAAGGGAACATTAAACGGAGGACATAACAAACCTTGTCACCTCGTGGGGAAGTTAATACGACTCCAGCCCCGAGCCCTCCAACTATCTGGACCCATCAAAATGAATAGTCTAGTATGTATTATCTGGTTTCTCTTCAGGTGCCTGTAACTCCATCCAATCGTTGATGAAATCCACGAGTTCCCGGGACTTGATCGCCGTGCAGGGTATATATTTGATCCCATGAGGCCCAAGCTCAATGGCCCACTTGGCAACCAGGCCAGTTGCCTCTCTATTTTGAATGATGTCGCCTAGAGGAGATGAACTGACCACTGTGATGGGATGGCCCTAAAAATAGTGTTTAAGCTTCCGGCTTGCCATAAACACCCCATACACCAGTTTCTGCTAATGTGGATACCTCTGTTTTGACTCAATGAGCACCTCACTGATATAATAAACCGGCCGTTGAACCAGATACTCCTTGCCAGGCTCCTTGCGCTCTACCACAATGGCTACGCTAACAGCCCGGGCATTAGCAGCCACATATAGTAATAATGGCTCTTTATCGATTGGCGCTGCAAGCACGGGCGGTTCAACTAGCTGCCTCTTCAGATCCTCGAACGCTTTATCAGCTGCCTCACTCCAGACAAAGTTATCTATTTTCTTGAGCACCTGATATAAAGGGATGGCCTTTTCTCCAAGGCTGCTGATAAACCGGCTCAAGGCTGTAATCCGGCCGGCCAGATGCTGAACATCGTTAATACATGCCGGTTTAGCCAAGGATGTAATTGCTGCAATCTTTTACGGATTAGCTTCAATGCCTCTGTTTGAAACCAGAAAGCCTAAGAGTTTGCCGGCCGGGACACCGAAGACACACTTCTCCGGATTGAGCATCATCTTGTAAACCCGGAGATTGTCAAAGGTTTCTCGTAGATCATCTACCAATGTCCCCTCCTTTCTGGATTTGACCACAATATCATCCACATACGCATGAACATTGTGCCCAATTTGTTTATGAAGGCAATTCTGAACACATCGCTGGTAAGTTGCCTGAGCACTCTTGAGTCCAAAGGGCATGGAAACGTAGCAGAAGGCTCCAAAGGGAGTTATAAAGGTTGTCTTCTCCTGGTCCTTAACTGCCATTTTGATCTGATGATAACCAGAGTAAGCATCCAGAAAACACAAATGGTCACAACCCGCCGTAGCATCAATTATCTGATCGATACGAGGGAGAGCAAAGGGGTCTGCAGGACAAGCCTTGTTTAAATCTGTGTAGTCCACACACATGTGCCAAGTGCCGTTTTTCTTAAGAACCAGCACCGGATTGGCCAACCACTCTGGATAAAAAACTTCGACAATAAACCTAGTAGCCAACAGACGGGCTACCTCTTCACCTATAGCCTTGCGTCTCTCCTCGTTGAAACGGCGGAGGAACTGCCGGACCGGTTTGAACTTAGGATCAATGTTGAGTGTGTGCTCAGCGAGTTCCCTCGGTACACCTGGCATGCCAAAAGGCTTCCATGCGAAGATGTCCCGATTCTCATGGATGAACTCGATGAGCGCGCTTTCCTATTTGGGATCCAGGTTAGCGCTGATGCTGAACTGTTTGGATGAATCGCCAGGAACAAAGTCAACCATCTTAGTGTCCGTAGCCGATTTGAACTTCAACACTGGATCATGTTCCATAGTTGGCTTTTTTAAAGAGGTCATGTCTACCGGATCAACTTGCTCCTTATAGAATTTTAACTCCTCCATGGCACAAACCGACTCAGCATAAGCCGCATCGCCTTCTTCACACTCCAAAACAATCTTTCTACTTCCATGTACTATGATAGTCCCTTTATGACCTGGCATTTTAAGCTGTAGATAAACATAACATGGCCTTGCCATAAACTTAGCATAAACCGGCCACCCAAACAAGGCGTGGTACGGACTTTTGATCTTTACCACCTCAAATGTCAATGTTTCTGACCTTGAATCGTAGTCATCTCCAAAAGCTACCTCCAAAGCTATCTTACCAATAGGATATGCAGACTTACCAGGCACCACACCATGAAAGACCGTATTTGACGGTTTAAGATCCTTATCTATCAACCCCATACGGCGGAATGTATCATAATACAAAATATTGATACTACTTCCCCCATCCATGAGCACTTTAGTGAACTTGTACCCCCCAACTTGAGGGGCTACCACCAAGGCCAAATTACCTGGATTATCAACCCGGGGCGGGTGATCATCTCTACTCCACAAAATAGGTTGCTCCGATTGAAGGAAATATGTCCTAGAGGCAATAATAAAGTTATTATTTATTTCCTTATATCATGATAAATGTTTATTATTCATGCTAGAATTGTATTAACCGGAAACATAATACATGTGTGAATACATAGACAAATAGTATGTCACTAGTATGCCTCTACTTGACTAGCTCGTTGATCAAAGATGGTTATGTTTCCTAACCATAGACATGAGTTGTCATTTGATTAACGGGATCACATCATTAGGAGAATGGTGTGGTTGACTTGACCCATTCCGTTAGCTTAGCACTTGATCGTTTAGTTTGTTGCTATTGCTTTCTTCATGACTTATACATGTTCCTATGACTATGAGATTATGCAACTCCCGTTTACCGGAGGAACACTTTGTGTGCTACCAAACGTCACAACATAACTGGGTGATTATAAAGGTGCTCTACAGGTGTCTCCAAAGGTACTTGTTGGGTTGGCGTATTTCGAATTAGGATTTGTCACTCCGATTGTCAGAGAGGTATCTCTGGGCCCTCTCGGTAATGCACATCACTTAAGCCTTGCAAGCATTGCAACTAATGAGGTAGTTGCGGGATGATGTATTACGGAACGAGTAAAGAGACTTGCCGGTAACGAGATTGAACTAGGTATTGAGATACCGACGATCAAATCTCGGGCAAGTAACATACCGATGACAAAGGGAACAACATATGTAGTTATGTGGTCTGACCGATCAAGATCTTCGTAGAATATGTGGGAGCCAATATGAGCATCTAGGTTCCGCTATTGGTTATTGACCGGAGACGTGTCTCGGTCATGTCTACATAGTTCTTGAACCCGTAGGGTCCGCACGCTTAAAGTTCGATGATGGTTATATTATAAGTTTATGTGTTCGGAGTCCCGGATGAGATCGGGGACATGACAAGGAGTCTCGAAATGGTCGAGACATAAAGATCGATATATTGGATGACTATATTCGGACATCGGAAAGGTTCTGAGTGATTCGGGTATTTTTGGGAGTACCGGGGAGTTACGGGAATTCGTATTGGGCCTTAATGGGCCATACGGGAAAGGAGAGAAAGGCCTCAAAGGGTGGCCGCACCCCTCCACATGGGCTGGTCCGAATTGGACTAGGGAGGGGGGGCGCCCCCTTCCTTCCTTCTCCTTTTCCCTTCCCTTTCCTTCTCTCCTACTCCTACTACTTGGAAGGGATCCTAGTTCTACTAGGAAAGGGGGAATCCTACTCCCGGTGGGAGTAGGACTCCCCTAGGGTGCGCCATAGAGAGGGTCGGACCCTCCCCTCCTCCACTCCTTTATATACGTGGCCAGGGGGCACCCCATAGACACAACAATTGATCTCTTGATCTCTTAGCCGTGTGCGGTGCCCCCCTCCACCATAATCCACCTCAATCATATCATAGAGGTGCTTAGGCGAAGCCCTGCCTCGGTAGAACATCATCATCGTCACCACGCCGTCGTGCTGACGAAACTCTACCTCAACACTCGGCTGGATCGGAGTTCGAGGGACATCATCGAGTTGAACGTGTGCAGAACTCAGAGGTGCCGTGCGTTCGGTACTTGATCGGTCGGATCATGAAGATGTACGACTACATCAACCGCGTTGTGCTAATGCTTCCGCTTTCGGTCTACGAGTGTACATGGACAACACTCTCCCCTCTTGTTGCTATGCATCACCATGATCTTGCGTGTGCATAGGAATTTTTTTGAAATTACTACGTTCCCCAACAATGGCATCTGAGCCAGGTTTTATTTGTTGATGTTATGCACGAGTAGGACACAAGTGAGTTGTGGGCGATATAAGTCATACTGCTTACTAGCATGTCACACTTTGGTTCGGTGGTATTGTTGGATGAAGCGGCCCGGACCGACATTACGCATACGCTTACGCGAGACTGGTTCTACCGACGTGCTTTGCACATAGGTGGCTGGCGGGTGTTAGTTTCTCCAGCTTTAGTTGAACCGAGTGTGGCTACGCCCGGTCCTTGCGAAGGTTAAAACAGCACCAACTTGACAAAATATCGTTGTGGTTTTGATGTGTAGGTAAGAACGGTTCTTGCTCAGCCCGTAACAGCCACGTAAAACTTGCAACAACAAAGTAGAGGACGTCTAACTTGTTTTTGCAGGGCATGTTGTGATGTGATATGGTCAAGACATGATGAGATATAAGTTGTTGTATGAGATTATCATGTTTTGTTGAAGTTATCGGCAACAGGCAAAAGCCATATGGTTATCTCTCTATTGCATAAGATGCAAGCACCAAATAATTGCTTTACTTTATCGCTATGCGATAGCAATAGTTGTGTAAGTGCATCTAGTGCCACCCCTAGTTGGTTTTGGAGTATTGACGACAAACCTAGTTGAGGGACTAATGTGTTTGTGAGAATTGCAGGATAACACAGATAGAAGTCCCTCATTGATTTGGTTTTCCTACCAGAGATGACCCCTAAAATTGTATGAAGACATTGAAGTCAAAGGTGGTATGTGAAGACATTCACATTGAAGACTATGATAAGAGAAGACATCGCGTGAAGACTATAGAGCGCGAAGACTTAGCAGTTTCATCGTTCTGTGTTTTTCTTTGTTGAGTCATAGGAACCACCGTACTGTTAAGTGGGGTCCAAGAGAACCAGTCAGAATGACTGAAGTGATGCTTAACCAAAATCCTATGTCTTCGAGTGAAGACTATGAGAGCAAATCTTGTCCAGAGTTGAATAAGTCAGCTTTGCTTGTAGTCCAAGTAAAGTTGCCGTGTGTGTTTGAAATCTGACCGTTGGAACACGTGTCAGTTCCTTAGTGACCAAGGGTCATTTCAGACAATTCAGGTCGGGTTGCCCAGTGGCTATAAATAGCCCACCCCCTACAACCATAAACGGTTGGCTGCTCAGAGTTAGAGTATGGCTTTTGTCGTTTGAGAGCAACCCACCTCGAAGCCTTTGAGAGAGAATTCCTTGCGGGGGTAAAGCTGTAAGTGCATCTAGTTCCACCCCTAGTTGGTTTTGGAGTATTGACGACAAACCTAGTTAAGGGACTAATGTGTTTGTGAGAATTGCAGGATAACACAGGTAGAAGTCCCTCATTGATTCGGTTTTCCTACCAGAGATGACCCCTAAAAATGTATGAAGACATTGAAGTCAAAGGTGGTATATGAAGATATTCACATTGAAGACTATGACAAGAGAAGACACCACATGAAGCCTATGGAGCTCGAAGACTTAGATCTTTAGTAGTTCTTTTTCTTTTGTGTTGAGTCATAGGAACCACCGTACTGTTAAGTGGGGTCCAAGAGAACCAGTCAGAATGACTGAAGTGATGCCTAACCAAAAACCTATGTCTTCGAGTGAAGACTATGAGAGCGAATCTTGTCCAGAGTCGGACAAGTCAGCTGTGCTTGTAGCCCAAGTAAAGTTGTCGTGTGAGTTTGAAATCTGACCGTTGGAACACGTGTCAGTTCCTTAGTGACCCAGGGTCATTTCGGACAAATCAGGTCGGGTTGCCAAGTGGCTATAAATAGCCCACCCCCCACAACCATAAATGGTTGGCTGCTCAGATTGAGAGTACGGCTTTTGTCGTTTGAGAGCAACCCACCTCGAAGCCTTTGAGAGAAAATTCCTTGCGAGGATAAAGCCCTAACCACCCAGAGCCAGAGAGAATTGGGAATCACTTAAGTCTTCTTGTCTGTGTGATCTGAAGACTTATTACACTTGAGGACTGTGCATCCTCTAGCCGGTTAGGCGTCGCGTTCTAAGCATCCAAGAGACATTGTGGATTGCCGGTGAACGAAGTCTGTGAAGGTTTGGGAGTCTACCTTGAAGACTTACCAGAGTGATTGGGCGAGGTATGTGTGACCTTAGCTCAAGGGGATTACGGTGAGGACTGGGTGTCCTGAGCTGCGTGTTCAGGACTGGGTGTCTGGGACTGTGTGTCCTAAGGTTTGAATACCTAGCCGTCCCAACCAGACGTACAGTTGTCACATCAACTGGAACTGGTCCAACAAATCATTGTCTTCAACGAGTCACTGGTTTCATCTTCCCTTCCCTTTACTTATTGTTGCTCCTTGTGAAGTCATTGTATGTTTGCACTATCTTTTGTCTTCACTGAGTGACTGCATGTTCTGTATGGCTTCATAATATCTTCCTACTTGATCCTTACTACATTGCTGCTATTAAGTCATTGTGCTTTCACTTCATTGAATACTTGACTATGGCTTGTCTAGTGTAGTCTATCTTCCACTGCATGGTAATAGGTTTATTTCTATCATTTGTCTTCATAACTTCCACGTTTTGAAGACTTTCATAAAAATCGCCTATTCACCCCCCCCCCCTCTAGTCGATATAACGCACTTTCAATTGGTATCAGAGCAAGGTGCTCCCTTGTTCTGTGTGATTCGGTTTAACCACCTGGAGATTTAGCTATGTTGACTGCAGAGATAATTAAAGTCTCCGCTGCGTGCCCCGTCTTTGATGGAACTGAATATCCCTACTGGAAGAATAAGATGCGCATGCATCTTAAAGCCATTGATGTCGACCTATGGTATGTCGTCGAAAATGGCGTTCCCAAGGCTGGAGAAGGTGTCACTGCTGCTGACGTCAAGAAATTTGTTCAACTGGATTCTACTGCCAAGAATATCATCTATGGTCACCTGACCAAAGGACAGTATGGCCGTGTGAGTGCTTTGAAGACATCTAAGCTGGTCTGGGACTGGCTCTCCAAGGTCAATGAAGGCATCTCAACCCAGAGAGATCAGAGAATCAGTGTCCTTCGCAACCTCTTCAACCGCTTCAAGCGAAATGACAATGAGAATGTCCAGCACACTTTTGACCGACTCACTGACATCACAAATGAGCTTCAAGCCCTCGAAGCTACTGAGATCACCAAACATGAAGTCGTCAAGACACTACTGAGGTCACTTGATAGTTCGTTTGACATCCTAGCCCTGATGATTCAAGAACGTCCTAATTTCAAGACACTCGATCCATCTGACATACTTGAGAGGCTCAACACACATGAGTTTCAGCTTTCTGAGAAAAGAGATATCTACGGTCCAAACTATGGGCGAACTCGTGCCTTGAAGGCAAAAGCTGTCTCCTCATCTGAAGAAGAATCTGACAGCAGTTCTGATGATTCTGAAGACATTGGAAGAGAACTTGCTATGCTTGTGAAGAAGTTCCAAAAATTCACCAAGAAGAAAGGCTTCAGAAAGTCTTCCCGATCAAGCTCAAGGAATGATGAAGCTTCTGCTCACGACTACAAGAAGAAAACATGTCACAAGTGCAAGAAACCTGGCCACTTCATCTCTGAGTGTCCACAGTGGGACAATGAGAACAAAAAGAAGAAGAAGAGCAAGGAATATGACTCTGACGACAAGAAGAAGAAGAAATACTCAAAGTCTTCGTCCAACTCTTCCTCAAAGTCTTCATCACACAAGAAGAGCTCATCTGGCAAGGCACGTGCATTTGTTGGCAAGGAAATGGACTCAGAGGAGGAGTCCGCTTCTGAGGAGGCGGAGGTGGAGTCTGAGGAGGAGTCCGATTCAGGCGTCGCAACTCTGGCTACAGCATACGTTGCCAAGTCCATCTTCAATACTGAAGACAATGACCTCGTCACTGACACGGATGCAATTGACAACGACTACTCCGCTTCTACCTACTGCTTCATGGCACGCGGTGCCAAGGTAAACACACACACTACTCACTATCAAACATCTAGTGATGATGACTCTGATTGTGATTCAAAACCCAGCTACAAAACACTTGCTAAAATTGCAACTGAACAACAGAAAGCTATGGAACATATTCAAAAACTGTTAGACAGAAGCGATGATCTGTTAGGTGCTGAAATGACTCGACCTGAATCCTTAATTGAAGACATAAAAAATCTTCACGTTAAGTATCAAGAACTTGAAAGTCGTCATGAAACTCTCTCAAGAACTCATGAAAAGCTTTCCTATGATTATCTTCAAAGGAAGCAAGATCTTGAGAAATTGAGAGCGGTTCATGAAGATCTTCAAAAAGAAAACGAGTCACTTCACTCCAAACAGATCAGTCCCGCTCAGGAAGGATTTGAACTACCATGTCTTAAATGCATTGAGCGTGATAATGCTACTTCTGTTGCTAAATGTTCTACTGCTACTACTGTTGCAATATCTTCAACTGTTGATGTGGTAACTAACCCCTCTGCTGAAGATACCACTGCTATTGTTGATGAGAATGCTAGGTTGAAGACACTGCTTGAAACGGGGATGTACAAAAGTCTTAAAGGGCATCAGACACTATGTGATGTCCTCAAAAGCAGATACTGAACCGAAACCCAAGGAAAGAGGGTGTTGGGTTCGTAAGGAAAATGAATGCTGATGGCTCTTACTAGAAACCTGAGCAGTACCCCAAAACCATGTGGGTTGCTGCAAAGGAACCTTCAGCAGACCCATCCAATCTATCTGGCTTCACTTGTGCTAACCCCATTATCATTGATGAATCCTTTGATGCAAACTATATACTGTTTAAGAATGAGAATGGTGAAGTGTTTTCCAGGTACATTGGTACTAACTGCAGGAATGGACCGCCTATGAAGAAGATCTGGGTTCCGAAAAGGTGTCTGGAGAATCTTCCTATGAATGTCATCATGACACCTCATGTGAAGAAGACAAACCTCAGACCAAAGGCTTCATACGGTACAAAGGCTTCATACAGACAGAGGACTCACCTGAGTCGCACTAACGCAAATGTTTTGCAGGGAAACCATACTCAGGCATATGAATATGACAGCGGTTCATCAAACCGCCATGTTCATAAGACCAAGAACTATTCTGCTTATTCTTATGAGTAGTATTGTCCGCCTGCAAGACTGTTTGCTAGGGCTCCAAAGCCAAAATTCACAGATGCTGCACTTAGACTTATTGCTTCTCAGCCACCCTTGAAGATGTGGGTGGCTAATAAAGCCTAACTCTCTTTTGCAGGGAAAGGTCTCCAGCAGAAAACCAAAATCGTCTGACGCCATTGCTGGGGACCTTAAACATCTTGTAGGGCGCAAGATCAAATGCCCGAATGGTCTTACTATGTACTTCGTTCCTGAATCGCTTGCTACTCTCCCTATTAGTCCTAATCTGGATCTAAGCTTTCATAACCCACTGGTTCATCAAATGTTTTTGCTTCACAATGCTCTTGGTGAAGCCTATCCCCCTAACTGCACTGTAGGGTACGACACCAGCGTCTTCAGAATGGATTATTGATAGTGGGTGTACAAATCACATGACTGGCAAAAGAAGTCTTCTTATGGACTCAACCTTACGTCCATCCGACAAGAGCCACATCACATTTGCTGACACTGGTAAAAGTAAGGTATTGGGTCTAGGTAGAGTTGCAATCTCAAGGGATCAACACATGGACAAAGTCGTGTTTGTTGAATCCCTTGGCTTCAACTTAATGTCTGTCTCAATGCTTTGCGATTTGAACATGATCGTAATATTTGGAAAATATCGTTGCCTTGTACTAATGGAATCTGACAAGTCTCTAGTGTTTGAAGGGTATCGAAAAGATGATCTGTACATAGTAGATTTCTCAGCAGGACCACAGCTTGCCGTATGTCTTCTAGCAAAAGCTTCAGAATGCTGGCTCTGGCATCGGAGGCTTGGGCATGCTGGCATGAGGAAGCTCCACACCCTTGCGAAGAAGAAGCATGTCATAGGCATCGAGGGTGTCAAGTTCAAGAAAGACCACTTATGTGGTGCCTGTGAAGCAGGGAAGATGACGAGGGCCAAACATCCTTCGAAGACAATCATGACCACTACTCGACCCTTCGAACTGCTTCACATGGATCTTTTCGGTCCCACTCATTACTCAACTCTTACTACTACTGCATGCCTCTATGGCTTCGTTATTGTTGATGATTACTCTAGATACACTTGGGTGCACATAATCCTTTACAAGACTGAAGTGCAGGATGTCTTTGGACGCTTCGCAAATCGAGCTATGAACAATTATGGCGCCAAGATAAAGCACATCAGAAGTGACAATGGCACTGAATTCAAGAACACTGGCCTTGATACATATCTTGATACCTTGGGCATCACACATGAATTCTCAGCCCCGTACATGCCACAACAGAATGGCATCGTCGAATGCAAGAACAGAACACTCATTGAGATGGCCAGAACGATGCTAGATGAAAACAACACCCCAAGAAAATTCTGGCCTGAAGCCATTGATACTGCATGTCATACAATCAATCGTGTTTATCTTCACAAGCTTCTGAACAAGACATCTTATGAGCTCCTTACTGGCAAGAAGCCAAATGTCAGTTACTTCAGAGTATTTGGCGCAAGGTGCTGGATCAAGGACCCACATCACACCTCAAAGTTTGCACCAAAAGCACATGAGGGTTTTATGCTTGGATATGGAAAGGATTTGCACTCCTACAGAGTCTTCAATCTCTTTCATTACAAAGTGGTTGAAATAGTGGATGTGCGGTTCGATGAGACCAATGGTTCACAAAGAGAGCAACTGGCAAATGTGCTAGATGAAGTTCCATCCAGTGAATCAATCAAGCTAATGGGAACTGGAGAAATTATACCTTCTGAAGCTCATCCTGAAGAAGAACTTATCATCTCAGCACCTGATCAACATGAAGACAATGCTCAGCCTGAAGACATTCCTTCTAACAACAACAATGATCAGCAAGAGCAAAGTCTTCGCCCTGTACATCCTCGCGTTGCCAATGAAGTGCAGATTGAAAGAATAATTGATTGCATCAATGCACCCGGTCCACTCACTCGTTCAAGGGCAACTCAGCTAGCAAATTTCTGTGGGCACTTCGCATTCGTCTCAATAACAGAACCCAAGAAAGTTGAAGAAGCCTTCATGGAACCTGAATGGATTCAAGCTATGCAAGAAGAGCTTCAATAGTTTGAGCTGAATAATGTATGGGAACTAGTTAAGCGTCCTGATCCACGGAAGCACAATATAATAGGCACCAAATGGATATACCGCAACAAGCAAGATGAGCATGGTCAAGTTGTCAGAAACAAAGCTCGTCTCGTTGCTCAAGGATATACTCAAGTGGAAGGCATTGACTTCGATGAAACATTTGCTCCTGTGGCTAGAATTGAAGCCATACGCATACTGCTGGCCTATGCAAATCATCACAACATACTTCTATATCAAATGGATGTGAAGAGTGCTTTTCTCAATGGCAAGATTGAAGAAGAAGTGTATGTTTCACAACCTCCTGGCTTTGAAGATCCAAAACATCCTGACATGGTATACAAGCTCAACAAGGCACTGTATGGCCTCAAACAAGCCCCTCGGGCCTGGTATGACACACTCAAATACTTCCTGAAGAGCAAAGGCTTCATACCTGGTTCCCTAGACCCCACTCTCTTCACGAAGACATATGATGGTGAACTGTTTGTGTGCCAAATATATGTGGATGACATTATCTTCGGCTGCACCAATCAGAAGTACAGTGAAGAGTTTGGATATATGATGCAAGAGCAATATCAGATGTCCATGATGGGAGAGCTGAAGTTCTTCCTCGGTCTTCAAATACGACAACAATGCAACGGCATCTTCATATCTCAAGAGAAGTATCTCAAAGATTGCCTGAAGAAGTTCGGTATGCAAGACTGCAAAGGCTTCACAACACCAATGCCAGCCAAACATCATCTGGGTCCCGACGACAATGGTAAAGAGTTCGATCAAAAGGTATACCGCTCCATGATTGGTTCTTTACTTTATCTATGTGCATCTAGGCCAGATATTATGCTTAGTGTTTGCATGTGTGCTCGATTTCAAACGGCACCAAAGGAGTCGCATCACTTAGCTGTGAAGCGAATTCTTCGATATTTGGCTCACACCCCAACTCTAGGATTATGGTATCCAAAGGGCTCAGAGTTTGATCTGGTTGGATTCTCGAATGCTGATTATGCTGGTGACAAAGTTGATCGCAAGTCTACATCAGGCACATGTCACTTTCTGGGACGATCACTTGTATGTTGGTCTTCAAAGAAGCAGAACTGTGTATCTCTCTCCACTGCTGAATCTGAATACATTGCTGCTGGATCTTGCTGCGCTCAGCTTCTGTGCATGAAGCAAACACTCAAGGACTATGGCATTCATCTGAAGCAAGTGCCACTTTACTGCGACAACGAAAGCGCCATCAAGATCGCCAACAACCTAGTTCAGCACTCGAAGACAAAGCACATTGAAATTCGTCATCACTTTCTCAGAGATCATGTTGTGAAGGAAGATATTGATATCATACACGTCAACACTGAAGAGCAATTGGCAGATATCTTCACCAAGCCCTTGGATGAGAAGAGATTTTGCAAGTTACGGTGTGAGCTAAATATCCTGGAATCCTCAAATGTCCTGTGATCAGGCACACATCCTAACCCTTATGCATATTGATGACTTAGATGTGCAACACACGAAGTAAAGTATATCTTCAATCAATGAAATACATACATTCTAAGTGTGAATACATTAATGTGGAATTTGACTTCGGAGCGCCACGATAATTGTGCGCCGTGTCTGGGTCTAATACTACCTATACGGTGGGCAACGCCACCACCAAATGTTCTATTTTGAAGTGTTTCACTCATGGCGTTACCTTGCAATGTCTTCACATTTGGTTTGGCTTCGATCTCAACATATCTTCATGATTATCTTCATTATGTTGATTATCTATATATATATATATATATATATATATATATATATATATATATATATATATATATATTAGTGTTCTGTCCTCTACAACATTCACTTATAGCTATGTCTTCATTGTTGAATCTTTTGAACTAAGTGAATGTGATCGGACCCTAACCTCTCTATGCTTTCTATCTCAAATTCTATCTCTCCAAATCATATGCATACTATTGAAACTGTCGAATGTCTTCTCTGCGTCCTTGTCAGCAGAAGATACAGAGACAACCATTAAGTCCGTTTTCAATGCTCATTCCTCCACATGAAGTAGGAACGACCACCCGACAATCAAGGCGTGCGTGGGACGTGAAACAAACCCCAAAATTCCGCATAATGGCCACGTGTTTCTCATATGCGAATCGCCAGGGGCACCTATGTAATAGCGCAGTGCCGCCCATGTACCTATAAATACACACTTCACAGCGGTCATTATCTCTTCTTCCACTCTCGCACGAACCCTAGCGCCACCGCTAGCCCTCGACGACGCCGGCGACGAAGCGCTTCGCTGCCGCAACCTCTCCGACGCCGTCTTCACACCGACCGCGGACATCGTCCTCTCCGCCGTCGCCGTAGGTGTCCTCCGTCGCCAAGTTAGGGCATGGAAGATCGAACTGCTCGGCCTCATCTTCCACTTCGTCTAGCAGTTCTTAGTATGGTAAATAAAGCTTCCTTTTTATAGCACCGTTGATCCTATGGATTTGTCACTTTCTACCACAAGCAGTTTCTATTCACACAAGTTAGATCTCTCTCATACTGCATCTCATAACATGCCTAGTATATTCACTTATGCTTCACAAAGTAGTTAGATTCCTCACTGGAACCAATTCCTTATCTATGAGTGAATGTCTTTGCACTATGAGGTCAATGTCTTCTAAACTGATTTATCTTCAAAATCTTCTGAGAATGCATATGACATCTTCCCCTTCCCTCGCACCTTAATGTTGTCATAGGTACATGTCCGTGGGAGAATCCTTTGGTTCTCATAGTCTGCATTCATTTGCAGAATTCTTACAGCATCACATTAATTCTCCTGAAGCCAGTTCCTGTTGGTCCAGCAAGCGAAAACCTTTGAAGCCTTTGAACGTGTTGAAGCCTTTCAAGTTAAAGTTTATGGCTTTAGAGAAAGCAGCAAGGAAGGGTGGCAGAAAGCGTCGTGGAGAAACATCTAGAGATCTGCCAGATGAACTCTCAGAACTGTACAAGACAGATCCTGAAGAGGATTACAATCAACGCAAGACCCGAATCCAATGGATTTGAAGATATTGGGCAGAACAATGGTTCAAATACCGATTTGTAACCCAAGAATATGCTGAGAAAAATGCCATCAAGAGACCGTGGGGAGACATCCAATACAAGAATCTTCTACCCAGGTCCAGAGATGAAGCCATTGCTCAAGGCTTCTATCCCTGCATGGTCCATGGGCCACAGCCAGCTGATGCACACCCATCGTCACTACTATGGTGTCGTGACGACAATCTGTTCAAGCGCAACTTCCAGTTTGCCCAGAACTCAGCGAAGCAGAACAAGAAGACTTTGGGGCTAGACTTAAACCCTGGTCCCTCAGCACCAAGGGCAGATGGCACACGAGATGCAGAACCCAATGTCATCGGTCCTTTCTCCAACCTTGAAGGCCTCGTCACCCACATCTTAGTTCAAGAGACTGCAGTGAATGAGCCTGCAGCTGACGCTGAATCAGAAGAAGCTCCTGCAGCGCCGAAGACAAAGAAGATGAAGAAGCCTAAAGCTTCAAAGCCTGCCCCCTCACCAAAAATCTCAAGGGCGAAGCCACTGGCAACTGCACCTCCTAAAGACAGTGTGCAGTCCGAAGACTTATCTCGCATCTCAAAGCCCCAGAAAGTCAAGATGCCTCTGCCTCACACCGGACAAGAGCTAACTGCTGCTGCCATTCTGCGCAATGACAACATTGATCTGTCAAGTGATGAAGATCTAGCAGATGACGCTCTTGAGCAACTCATCAAGAGCAAAGAAGAAGCAGAAATCTTCAATGATCTGCCTCTCTTTGATGTGACCATCATCCACAACTTCATTGACAAGTGGTTTGACACACCAAACATCAGCTTTGAAGATCTGCAGCTACCAATTGGCCTCAGTGTCGCCTTCCAAGGCGCCATTGCTTCAGAACTCGCTATTGCCCAGCGCATTGTTGAACTGAAGCAAAAGATTGACTATGAAAAGGCTCAGTTCAAGAAGCATATGGCCAAGCTCAGCGTGCAGGAAGTGAAGAACTTCAAGAGTATGATGCACGAGCTCAAGGAAGCCTTTGTAAAGAAACGTGCAGAAGCTCAGGGTTCGCATGAGCGCATGAAGACTCTGGCTGACAGATGTGTGCAAGCCTATAATGAGGCTGAGAAGCGCAAGGCCCTTGGGCGTCCTGGCATCGACCCTAGGATGGCCGCAAAGAAGAAGAAGCCTGTTACGGCTGACTTGACGCACCAAGGCAAGAAGCAGTTCCTATTGTCTTCCCAACTAAAATGACTGGCTCGAAGCCAAAAAGCCGGTCAACAGCTTCAGAGCTCAAGACAAGGACTGCTGAGGTGAAGCCAGGAAGAGGAAACATTCTGAAGCCTCTCCAACTGCCCCCTCCAAGAAGAAGAGGAAGACCAAGAAAGATCGGGCAGCTCCCACAGAGCCCTTGATAGTTGAACCCATTTCTATGGTCTATCCTGAAGCTGAACGCCATGAACGCCAACTGACTATCCATGAGCCTGCTTCCACAGAGGCTCATGAAGCTGAAGACTTTCCAGCAGCTGATCCCATCGCTGCTGAAGACATTGGTCAACATGACAATGTAGAAGATGGTGAAGTCCTTCCTCAGAACAGCGAACTCATCAGTATTGGTCGTCCACTGACGCCAATTGCACAGGATGCTTCATGGGCAGATCGCCCACAAGAGGAAGAAGACTTTGAGGCCCAGCCCACTCCAACTCCACAGGCGTTGCCCGCGTTGCACAGGCTTCGCAAAGGTCCAAGGCCTCAAGTCTCTACTGAAGACAATCTGGCTGCATCAACCACGGAAGAAGAAGTTCCCACTCCCCTGTCCCAACAAGAAGCAGTTCTCAAGGAGAACATGCTTGAAAATCTTGCGGCTGCCACAACCACCAATGAAGCTAATGTGGAGCCCTCCCCAATGGAAAAAGAAGACAGCAAAGCCACAGATCCCGTCACTTCTGTTCCTGAGTCTGCTGCCGGTCCACAGTTTGACTATCATGTTGAGCACAGGCCTCAGGTATAGAAGCCAATCCCAAGATTGCCAAGGTTCCCAGTTCCTGCATCAGCACCTGGCTCCTTCAATATCAATGGCTTTAGGGCAGACAACACATTCTTCGATAGCTCCAGGAACCCCTACTCAAGGGAAAGGATATCATCTGATCGGTTCTGGAGCTATCCTCAGTGAAGCTATTACTCATGCATTCTTTACAACCAAGGTCGCATCTTCCCACACAAGCGCCTTGACATTGAAGCCATAGCTGGTCTACCTTGTCTGGAAGAAGCTTTGGATTGCTTCAAGGAAGTTGGACTGCTGCCGTTCGTTACTAACCAAGAGCATTGGAATGAAGAGCTGCTGCTCCAATTCTATGCCACACTTCACATCCGCGGGTACAGCAGAGATCTGAAGACTTGGGTCCTGGAGTGGATGACCAGAAATGTTCATCACGAAGCCAATGCATTTGACATCATTGAGCTCACTGGTTTGCCCACTCCTGGCGATCTCTACGAGCATGGCTGTCAGCTGCATAGTGAAGCTATTGAGAGCATCTTTAAGAGGCCAGAACCTGATATGAGTCAGATGCTCAGCATGATGAAGCCATTGCCCCGAGATGCTGCTTATCCAACAGAGTTCTTCATTGAAGACCTTGAGTATCTGCCACGAACCATCTATCACATCATCAGGCGAACTCTCTGGCCCATTAAAGGGCACTCTCCAAATGCCAAGCTTGAGGGTGCAATGAAGACTTTGGTCTTCTATATTCTTCATGGAAAATGCTTCAATGCACAGGACTTATTCATCCGCCAACTTGCTGCCTCGGGCTCTGATCTGTTTGGCTTGAAGTTCTACGCCCCATGGGTAATGCGGCTAATTAAACTTCACTCCGATATCTCATATCAGCCATCTGCTCGCAATCATAGGATTTTTCTGCCTGATGTGGATATCTCTACTGAAGCCATCTATCCTGAGCCTGCAAAGGAACCTCTAAGTCTTCAGAATGCAGAGCATCAGAGTTTCTCCCAGAACATTGAAGGAGTTGAAGCAGTCACTCGGGTGTATCCTTTGGCTCGCACTACATGTGCACTACACCCTGCGTCTACTGAAGCCACTGATAGTACAATTGCTCCAAGACCCAAGAAGCGCACTTGTGTTCTCAACGACCGAGAGCTTCTTGTGGCTCTTCATCAGAAACAGGATAGGCATCATGACTAGCTGAAGCGTCTGATGAAAAGCCTCTTGGTGGAAGTTAATCGCATTCGCAATCTTGCCACCAAGAATGCTTTCGTTGCCGATGAAACTTTTCGCCGTACATGGAAAGGGCTAACGATGATGTGTTCTGAAGATGATCTCCAAGAGGATGGCTTCACTGAGCGATTCAAGTTTGACTCCACACCTCCTCGAAGAGCTGTGCTGCTAGGAACTCCACCCCTTGAAGACTCTGAGTTCTCTTCATCTGCTGCAACAGTGACTGCCAGCGTTATCGAGGATGAAGATGATGCTACTTCACAACCACCTCCTTCAGCACGCGTCAACTCTGCTCCAAGCTCTTCAGCACCGCCAAACACCACCAACGACCCTGCTACTTCACCTACTCCGTATGGGAACGAGTAGATGCTCTATGTCTTCAAACCTTTTTGGTCCTTACTGACAAAAGGGGGAGAAGCATATGAGGTTGATAGTCTTCAAGCGGGTCCATATGGGCGGGTGCTTTATATTTTGCTTCGTGCTTACAACTCTCGTTTTGCTACATTTGGTTCTTTGAGTTGTAACACTTAAACTCGATGGTCGTCTGCTACTTATCTGCCACTTTGTTTTGCAATGATAAATTCCGCATGTGCGACGATAAATTCCGCACTTAGATCATTCTGCAGACGTCCATTTTCCATTATGCATGTCATTATCTTCATATACTTTCACATGCATAGTGGATTGTCATCATAAGTTGAAGTGGATCTCCACAAGTACAACCTGCCATGTGCATTTGCATTCCAAAAGCAAATTACCTATATGCACATCTTCAGGGGGATCCCTTGCAACTTATGAAGACAATTCCTTATCCTTTACAATTTCACAGATTATATTCCCCGTTGAAAACTTCAACTAGTTTGTCATCAATCACCAAAAAGGGGGAGATTGTAAGTGCATCTAGTGCCACCCCTAGTTGGTTTTGGAGTATTGACGACAAACCTAGTTGAGGGACTAATGTGTTTGTGAGAATTGCAGGATAACACAGGTAGAAGTCCCTCATTGATTCGGTTTTCCTACCAGAGATGACCCCTAAAAATGTATGAAGACATTGAAGTCAAAGGTGGTATATAAAGATATTCACATTGAATACTATGACAAGAGAAGACACCACATGAAGCCTATGGAGCTCGAAGACTTAGATCTTTCGTAGTTCTTTTTCTTTTGTGTTGAGTCATAGGAACCACCATACTGTTAAGTGGGGTCCAAGAGAACCAGTCAGAATGACTGAAGTGATGCCTAACCAAAAACCTATGTCTTCGAGTGAAGACTATGAGAGCGAATCTTGTCCAGAGTCGGACAAGTCGTCTTTGCTTGTAGCCCATGTAAAGTTGCCGTGTGAGTTTGAAATCTGACCGTTGGAACACGTGTCAGTTCCTTAGTGACCCAGGGTCATTTCGGACAAATCAGGTCGGGTTGCCAAGTGGCTATAAATAGCCCACCCCCCACAACCATAAATGGTTGGCTGCTTAGATTGGGAGTACGGCTTTGTTGTTTGAGAGCAACCCACCTCGAAGCCTTTGAGAGAAAATTCCTTGCGAGGATAAAGCCCTAACCACCCAGAGCCAGAGAGAATTGGGCATCACTTAAGTCTTCTTGTCTGTGTGATCTGAAGACTTATTACATTTGAGGACTGTGCATCCTCCAGTCGGTTAGGCGTCGCGTTCTGAGCATCCAAGAGACATTGTGGATTGCCGGTGAACAAAGTCTGTGAAGGTTTGGGAGTCTACCTTGAAGACTTACCAGAGTGATTGGGCGAGGTCTGTGTGACCTTAGCTCAAGGGGATTACGGTGAGGACTGGGTGTCCTGAGCTGCGTGTTCAGGACTGGGTGTCCGGGACTGTGTGTCCTAAGGTTTGAATACCTAGCCTCCCCAACCAGACGTACAGTTGTCACAGCAACTGGAACTGGTCCAACAAATCATTGTCTTCAACAAGTCACTGGTTTCATCTTCCCTTCCCTTTACTTACTGTTGCTCCTTGTGAAGTCATTGTATGTTTGCACTATCTTTTGCTTCACTGAGTGACTGCATGTTATGTATGGCTTCATAATATCTTCCTACTTGATCCTTACTACATTGCTGCTATTAAGTCATTGTGCTTTCACTTCATTGAATACTTGACTATGGCTTGTCTAGTGTAGTCTATCTTCCGCTGCATGGTAATAGGTTTATTTCTATCGTTTGTCTTCATAACTTCCACGTTTTGAAGACTTTCATAAAAATCGCCTATTCACCCCCCCC